>NC_052392.1:11124231-11424231 GCF_009389715.1 Phoenix dactylifera | reverse complement strand
GGATTAAACACACAAACTTGAATAGAATGGTAAGATTATCTTAGAAAGCCTCGTATGCCACTTCTCAAAGAAACTGCCTTAGAGCAATGCACTTCTGAATGAGGCAAAAAGCTACACGATATGCAAGTGGGAGCTCCGTCAGAGCGAGAGCAAGATTAGACCCATATAGTATTTCTTTTGATGGTTATAGCTGTCGGATGATAGATAAATGCAGTGTTATAGTAAAAAGATATCCCACAGAAAAAAAGTTACACAACTAGAGGCGAAAGTACAATAGGAAGGGATGAAAGGGGGAGAGGAAAGTAGGCCCTGGATATTTGTTTGGAGGGTTAAAAACGGAACATGGTATAGCCTTCTCTCCTAAAAAAATGCTCTGCATCATCACTCTATTCACATCTTTCCTCTTCTTTGCATGTCTTTTCTAATTGTTGACGGGGCAACTATAGGTCTCATGTTTTGCAGAAGCCTTTCTTACATGTGATCCCTTGACAGGGAAAAAAAATCATCTATAACACTTAGCATTTGTTGGAAGTATATATGTAAGATTTCTTGTACCATATTTAAACTAATCCTCAGCACTCGGAATGCCAAACTAATTACTTTCTTGCCATCCCCTACTCACTCTAGTACTGACATTTGTTGGATGTTACATGTAACTTTGCTTCTGTCATATTTGATGCTAGTCTGGAGCACTTGGCATGCTGAGAATAGTTCAGATTTAATGTTTCCATTCTCACATGTAACCCACTATAGGATTCAAAAATTAGAAACAAGTTTCTTCTGCTATTACTCATATGGCAGACAATGACAAGCAACAATGATACCTTTCGCTTCATCACTTCCAAAACTCCTACTCTTTGTCTCTCCCCGTTTTCATGCACTCTCTCCAACTTGTCTTTCTCCCTAAACTTAGATATCTTGGTATAAGTAATGGACTAGATCAGTGTTAGGGGAGAAGATGGGAACTTGGGAGATTGGCTGATGAGGTGGGTGCTGCCACAGGCGTCGCCAATGAATTTCTTCTTATTATTCTTCTTTGATTCCAAGAAACAGAACCGACTCTTTCTATCTTTATATTCTTTTTGTCTTTTACTAAATGGATCAATTTGTCTGGTATCATGGCATGCCGAACCGGCTCGTACCGACTAGTTCAACCCGTACTGGATGGGTTCACACCGGTACATAGCGGTATCGGGCTTGTACCAGTGCGAACCGGATTGGTTCGCACCGGTATGGATCATTTAAATGCCACTCTATGGCATTTTCCATGAAATGCCACTAGTGGCATTTGCCACTCTGTGGAATTGCGCACGGCGCGCTGTGTTGCCGGTTCGGTACCGGTTCGGTAGGCGACCGGTACGTCTACCGGTACCGGTTCGGTATACCTTGCCTGGTAGTCAAGGTATGGATGTCTGAATGGCCCAGTTTGAATTACGTTACAAAGGTCAAATTTTATTTTTATATTCAAAGCTATAACTATGCATCGGCTTTTGTTCGATATAGTTAATATTCCTTGTTTGGAGAGTAGTGCATGGGGGTTAACATCCAGCTACTCATTGCTAAGTAGTACTGTTACCCTTTGTGGCTCAATATTATAGCATGGATGAGAGTGTGACCTTATGCTTTTATTTTTTGCTAATGTTGAATCAATTTTAGCTTGTACTAGAGTAAATGCAACTCTCACCATATTGTTTCCACTACAGTACCAATTAGTATCAAAATCTTGGGACGAGAGATATGACTATGATGCTAAACATCTAAAAGTGCAAAAACATTGTTTTCACTGTTTCAAAATTGATTCCATTGCAGAAAGTAATCTTTTCCCATTCTTATCTCACGTTACAAATATAATAGAATTTTACATTAGTAATGCATGTGGGTACCATCTGGCTACCCATCGCTATGTAGTGCCTACGATTTACAACTCAATGTTTTAGCAGGTACCATCTGGCTACCCATTGCTAAGTAGTAAATTACCCTTTACAAGTCAATGTTTTAGAGTGGATAACAGTGTGACCTTATGCTTTTGTTTTCGCTAATGTTGGACCAATTTTAGCTTGTGATGATGTTTATGCAACTCTCCAGATATTCTCTCCACTCTCATGGCACTTACTGTCATGCTCTCGTGATCAGAGAGAGAGCTAATACAATGCTAAGCACCTATGAGTGCAAGCTGCAGAAAAGTAATCTTGTCCATTCTTATTTCGTTTAAAAATATCATAGAAGTTTACAACTTTACATGACTTAACTATAACACAATAAATTTGAATTGGTATATTTGTCAGGTAATGGTTTCTGGATATCAACAATCTTATGTACTGAGACTGCTGAAAGTGTAATGGCATAAGGACCTCCGGCAAGTTTTCTCCTGTTGGTAATTAGTTTAATCACTATATTCATTTTAATTTAAAGAATGTGACATGTGCGAATAGAGTGAAGCTCTTGCATGGACAGAGATAAATAGTCTTGACATCAAATTTTAGTATTATACGACAGTAGGTTAAGTATTTAAACTGCAGCTAAATACATTTTTGTTACAATACTTATCTGATGGTAGGTTAAGTAGTTATGTCTAATATTTGAAAAAATTGATCTGACAGATAAGTGCTTCCTGGTTATTGCATGTGTAAATGTTGCCGTTTTGATTGACCTTATGAAAATAATAGCAGGGCTCGAGATTCTTGACCCAGAGTTCATGTAGGTTTGAGCCGATGGAAAGTTAGTATCATGAATTTAAAAATGTGATGAGGAACCCGCTTATTCAGCTTGATTCATGATTGGGTGCGTTGCTCCATTATTTCAGTCACACCAAAGTCAAACGCTTTCAAGAGCATGCACCAAAAATGATTTAGATGCTTGAAGAATTTTTTGGAGAATTGTTTCATATGCTCGACATATATTGGTGATGACAGAAAATGCAGGAGATGTGGCTGAATAATCAATATCAGCATTTTTTTTTTCCTAAGGTTGTTCTACTAGCATGTAAGCCTGCAAATTAGTTACAATAATACTAGTGTAAAATTCAAATTAATTTGAATCAAATACTCTTATAGTGGACTTGTTTTATGTATCATTGGTAGTGGTTAGACTAATGGTGTTGTGCTCTAGATAATAAAGGTTTAAAGAAAAGAGCTAAACTTTGAGACAACAAAATGGACCGAAAGATGCTGGTTAATATTTTTCTGAAAATGTAAATTATCATCTCTTAAGATGCTGTTTCACTTTTCTGTTTCTTATATCATAATTTTGTATTTAATCTATGCCATCTACTTCAAGTGCTCTCTCTCTCTCTCTCTCTCTCTCGTGCGTGCGTGCGTGTGTGTGTGTGTGTGTGTGTGTCTCATATGGTGGTTATTCACCATTACTCAAGTTTGAACCCGAGTGCTTTCACTTGGTGAGATGGGTACGAACCAGCAGAAATACTAGGTTATCCTTGCATGATTCACTCCTTCGGCAGCGGGAGACTTTTTGGAGACAGAAGTCCGGAGTTCAGTAGATCAGAGAGGAAGATCGGAACACTAGGTTTTTTCATCAGTCAACGGACATCCGGAGGCAGAGGAACAGGATCAAATCGGTCAGGGGCGACGATGGTCATATCACAGAGGATCTGGACGCTATCAGGTGAGTGTTCTTCTGCACCAGATAGACAACTCAAACAGGGAGTGGAGGATCTCCAGTCATGCAGCCTCCAGCGACAAGGATCTCGACGGAGGAGAATGCAGCACTGATCAAGCCTGTGTCTGTCGAGGAGATCCAGGAGGCACTATGGTCCCTTGCTGAGGATAAAGCCCCGGGCTCAGATAGTTTTTCTCCGGTCTTCTTCAGAAGATATTGGCCCTTGATCAGACTGGATGTGGTGGAGGCCGTTCAGCAGTTCTTCAGTACATCCACAATGTCCGCAGATTGGAAGAGGACCTTTGTCATCCTGATTCCGAAGAGACAGGATGCTACAGAACCGAGCCATTATCACCCAATTAACCTGTGCGCTACCTTGTACAAGGCTACAACAAAGGTACTAATGGCCAGACTGTGGAACATCTTGTCGAGGCTCATCAACCCGGAGCAAGGAGCCTTCGTGAGAGGACAGAGTATATCCGACAACGTCTTCATCGCCTAGGAATTCATGCACGATCTTCAGAATGCCTCGAGCCGGAGGAGTCTCATGGAGATCAAGCTGGACACGAAAAAGGCTTATGACAGAATGTGTTGGGATTTCCTACAGTGTACGCTGGTGAGCTTTGGCTTTTATGAGGATTGGATAGGCTGGGTTATGGGCTGTGTCAGGTCTCCATCCTTGCTATCCTAGTGAACGGCTCGCCGACACACTTCTACGAGTCTTTTGTCAGGCTGCAGCAGGGGTGGCCATTGTCCCCACTGCTCTTTATTGTGTGCTCGGATGCGCTGTTCAGAGCTCTTCGGCGGGCTGCAGAGACCTAGGCTATGGAGGCATACAGGCTAATGCCGACATCTATCCAAATATCGCACCTTCTTTTCGCTGACGATTGTCTGTTCCTGGTGCGGGCTACGAGGCAGATGGCTAGGGCTATACGGAGGATTCTTGAGGACTACCATACAGCTTCCAGCCAGTGGGTCAATCTAGCCAAGTCCACGGTCCACTTCAGCCTGAAGATCAAGCCGCAGGTGAAGGCATCCATCACAGAGATACTAAGAGTTGGAGAGCAGGAGGGCACCTTAAGGTATTTGGGGGTTCCCATCACTGGCCGCCGACTTCGATGTAGTGACTATGTTGACATGGAGCTTAGTATCAGACGAAGATTCGAGGGGTGGCAGATGGGTGCACTTTCCATGATGGGTAGAGTGGTCTTGGTGCAGTCGGTTCTCAGCTCGATTTCAGTCTATCTGATGTCGAACATTGTGGTGCCGGTGACGTTCTTGAGGTCTTTGGAGAAGCTATTCAGAGATTTCATCTGGGGGAGACAGGAGGGTAGAGGGGGTGTTCATCTGATGGCGGGAGAGGTAGTCTGCCAGCTGGTCAAGCAGGGTGGCTTGGGGGTCCACTCCTTAGTGGCGAGGCGGGGGCGGGGGGGGGGGGGGGGGGGGGGGGGTGCTGGCGGCAAGACATGCGGCCAAATATATCTTGGACCCTGAGAGTCTGTGGAGTACACTTATGAGGGCCAAATATGGAGTTTGTGCAATGGCGGCGGATTTCCAGGCAGGGCGGCGGTGTTCATTCATTTGGAGAAAAATCTGTTCACATGCTTCGTTGGTGTGTACAGCGATTAGATGGGTTGTTGGGGATGGTTGATCCATTGATGTCTTGGAGAATAGCTGGGTATCCAAGCATCCGCTGAATCGAGTGCCGACCTTGGTTGATTCAGCGAGGCTGGAGGGCTGCAGGGTCAGTGATCTGATGGTCCAAGGAGAGAGCGGATGGAATGGGGCTCTGATTAGGGATGCCCTCGGGGAGGAGCTAGCTGACAGGATTCTGACTATCTCGGTACCTATGGGGGAGACGTCGGACAGACTGATTTGGGCATCCACAGGGATGCCCAAGGTGCAGGCTGCGAACTTACAGGAGGTGATGGGAGGGAGAGTGACCCGGCAGATGGAGGACAGATGGAGGGCAGATGGATCTAGCGGATATGTCTCCATCCCCGGGGGGGGCCTATTTCCATGGAAGGTGGCCTGGAAATGCTTACCGACTAGGAGCGTGCTGGCAGAGAGGGGTGTCGGGATTACTCCGAGCTGTGACAGGTGCCCTGACATGGAGTCCATTAGCCATGCCTTGATTGGTTGCCCACGGGCAGCACAGATATGAAGGGGGCTTTGATTTCGCTGACCTAGGCTACCTGTTCTATTGACGATCTCCTACGACAGATGAAGGAGGCCATGCGCAGCCCGCGGACGATTAAGTGGGGTGTCACATGTGCCTATGTGGCATATCATATATGGCTGGACAAAAACGCCCGGGTCTTCAAAGACAAGTAGGCGTCCCCGCGGTGTGTTGTAGAGTGTGCACTCCGTCAGGCAGTGGAGATCACCAGAGCTACCACGCCGGCTTCATTTGGGATGGCCAGAGACATCTGGGACCACCCTATGCTGCTACAGCGCCCGGGATCGCCCTTGTCTCTTGGGAGGCTCCACCCTCAAGCTATCTCAAAGTAAACTTTGGTGGTAGCGCATCCGGTGATGGAGACAGAGCAGGCATTGGTTTTGTGATCTGGAGCCATGACTCTAGATTGATCGCGGCTGGAGGGCGAAGCACCGCGGGTTTGTCAACGGCAGGGATGGAGCTCAGGGCCGTCTGGGAAGGCATCTCCTATACGAGGCGGGTGATGAGGGCGGAACGCATTCTCATCGAGGGAGACTTAGCGATGGTGATCGACTGGATTCAGAAGGAGGAGAGGAGGGGGGATGGGAATTCTCTGCTCCGCGATCTTCGTCGGATGATGGAGGACTGCAGCGCCTTCCAGGAGGCTGTACATGTGTACTGGGAGGCGAACAAGGCCGCTGGTTGGTTCGTTGCCTATGCTGTCTAGCATTCCGGAGACGTCCTCTAGACAGACCAGAGGGCCACTCCCCCATTGCTTTGTCATTTTCTTGCTCTTGATTTTGCTGGCTGTACCTACACCAAAGTAGCGTGAGCAGCCGTTATACCAAAAAAAAAAAAAGATACTATGTATTGATGAATTCACTCTCATATTGCACTTCTTTTACGATTTTCAGATATAGATAGCTACTGATACTTAGGATACCTAGTTGTCTATGTTGTCTCTAATTTATATTTTGTTTTTTAATGAGTTTTCAACATGAGTAGGTACTAAATATGGATTTCAGCAGAATTTTGCGAAAAAATCAGTCATATGCAATTCATTTAGAAGGTGCTTGGTTATAATTTGGGAATTACTAATAAATGGTTCTTTGCTCATATTTGATGGCAAACGGATATCTGGTAACTTGTTTCATTTATGTGGCTCTATTAGGAAAAAACAACAGTATTTGGGAGGATAAATAGGTGCAAAGTATCCTTAGCAGATATTGGGCTACAAGATGTTGTGTATGCTTCACGTAAGTGATGCTTTCAGAAGGCTACTCTAACGTCTAACCTAATGGGTAGGACCAACTATCTAGTAGCATATTGGCCTATAGCGAAAGCATACAGCGAGCTTACCAGACTTGAGGATATTTAGGTGGAAAGTAGTAAAATATGGGAATAAAAAGATCCAAGCGCTGGCAAGAATTGTAGGTATGGAGAATAATAAAGGCACAACTATCTGAGATGGTTTCAGAGCTGTCCATATGAAGGGGCGAGCCAAGAAAATTTAGAAGTTGTCAACAATGAATTTGGGGAACCTTTCAGTGACAGAGCATGGCCATGCGTAGAAATATATGTGAAATTTTCATTTATGAAGCTTACGGTTATGCGTGCCTCCAAAGTAAACATGGCTTAAATTTCAAGATCACCATTTGAATCATCATTTGATGCCATTGGATATATACTAATTGGACCTTATATACTATCTTTTTCTAAATAGCATATAAGGGCTCGTTTGGTTCGCGGAAAGTATTTTTCCTCCTAGGAATATGATTCCTGGGAATCAGATTCCTAGGAAGAGGATACCTAGGAAAGTACTTTTGGCATGTTTGGTTAACCATGGGAAAGTGACAAATTTCCAAAGTGCTTATGTTTGGTTGACCATCCACTTTCCTAGGAAAGTTAAGTATAATTCCTATTATGCCCTTAATAAAAATTAGGTCTTTAATGCCTCTTTAATGCTTCTTTAATGCTGAAGGGTCTTTTTAGGAAAAAATAAAAAAGAAGTGATTCCCACCTCATGGGAAAGTTACTTTCCCATGTTTCTCATGGGAAAAACTTTTCCATGAAATGTGGGAATCATATTTCCATGGGAATACAACTTTCCCATCTCTCTCCTTTGAAAACTCCAACCAAACAAGAGGCATTTCATTACTTTTCCGTTGACCACACTTTCCCCCCTCCTTTTCCTGCGAACCAAACGAAGCGTAAATGTTTTTTTTGGCCGCGGGCGCCGCGGCGGGGGGGGGGTAGGGTTTACATATACAAATGCTTTAGATACATGCAAGAAAACTCAATGGCCCTTATTTTGATTGATGCATGCACCTAATTTGGACCTTATTTTTATTGGACTGACTTTCAAAATACTTTCTCCTTTGATATTGAATCCTTTTGATAAGCATTACTTTTCTGAACGAGTGAAATGCATATCTTATAACTAAACAGAAGTTTGCGATGCATTTTTGGCACAACTTCTCCGACAGGTCATGTAACCATGTTGAATATTGCTGTAGTCCATTTTAGGGTCTACATCGCACATTTATTTTATTATTTTGAACGAGACCAATCCCCAATCTTTTTATATTTTGACCTTCCGTTTTGATTTTCTGATCCATCTTTCTTTATCCAATACTTTTTCTCGATGCAAATGGAGGAAAGAAACCTTCCCCAGATTTATTATCGAATACTTTAATGCTGTAATTTCTATAATGATGAATTCATGTAAATGAGATCTGGTAAATTCCTACCTATTCCAATCCTCTAATATGTTTTCTCCGTATAAAGTCCCCTTTTTGGATATTGGGGCATGCAAGGACGCAGCACATAAAGGTGGGATCTGGTAAGTTACTCTTTGATGTTTGCTTTCTTTCTTTCAATTAGACGGTGTTCAAATACCACCTGCCTGTTAAAGTTGAAAGATCTTAGTAGTTTCTTCCGGGCCATGATGGAAAGAACGAGCAATCTTGTCTGAGCCCAGGAAGGCCACCAACCCTCTGCAGGTGACTCGAGTTATAGGAGGCAAATCATATAATATTCCCACCACATTTTTTTCATATGAGCTACTGATAAAGTGATCATATGCCTGATGGTTGTATCTCTAGAGGCTAAGTTAATTATGTGCTATCCATCATTATTATAATAAAAAAATTTAGTAGCAGAAGTCTACAGATGCTGCTCCTCAAATACTATATTAATCGTAATCGCCGTATAGAAGCTCCTCCCTGTTATATACTGGTGCTATTGTGATGATATTGAAAATCTGAATTTGTTTATTTCTTAAAGACAGGATTTGTTGAAGCTTGACATTAAGAGTCATGATCCTAGACTAAATCCGGCTATATTATATTACTCAAAATAAAACATGGAAAAAAGGTCCAGGCTATACTCCTGTAACATTTCGGTCTTGATTGGCAGCTGTCTTTGGTGGGCCTAGATCCGGTTGTTCTCTCATCTTTAATGCGTTCCTGCCAAAAAAGCAAGACTCACTGGGAGACAAGATAAGAGTTGCGAAGCTGAAAAAGTAGCAGCCTGGATTCGCTCGGCGGCTTCGTAAGCTGCAGGTCAGCAAAGACAGGGGGGCATCGAATTCCGGGTCGATCAGCCTTCCCATGATGGAAGCATCCAAACCGACCACCTACCCCAGTCCGCAAAGCATTGCATTGGATCGAAGATAGGTACTGCCTCACTGTAACCTTGTTTTAGTTGACTAGAACATCTCCATGCGCATCACTTTATTCTTCAGATAATCTTCGAGAAGCTCTACTCAACTCAAAATCACGTCAAACCAGGAAAGAGAGAGGAAAGAGAGAGGAAGGCAGCATGTGAAACCCAAAGATTGCATTATTTATATAGGACGAGAACTTTGGTGGGATCTCAGCATCAGGAGATAGAGAGATGGCATATTTGGTCGAGGCTTCCCAATTCCTCCATGGCGTTCTCGATTTGACAATCTTTGAAGCTGATCACCTCCACCATTGTTTCCATGGCTTCCTCCTTCAGGTACTACCTTCTTCCTTCTGTCATATTTCCTCTTTCTATTAGCTTCTTTTAGATGGAATGGACTCTCGAGTGCGGAGGAAGCCAATCAGGCAGAATTGTCTTGCTATTTCATAAACCAAGGTTATAAGGATCTGGACTGTCCCCTGGTAGATTGGTGAGTTTGTTTTGATCGTTTAAACCCTAGCTGCTAATAGGTAGCCCAGTTCAGTAGTGAGTAGTGATTCAATCAAACCACTGACCCTGTCTCTTTCTATCTTCTCCGCCCTTTCTCCGCCATCCCTTCAAGGGAATATCGGGACCTTGTGCCGAATTTGTCGGGTCTCAAAGATTTACGAGACTTTGGCATGCTGAATCCGGCAAGCTGCCGTTTTTGACCGAACGCTTCTCGCTTTCAAGAGACCCTCCCAAGCGAGTAAGCGAAGTTCATGAGTGTGTGACGTCTAGGAAGTAGAAAATTTCACTTGGGCTATTCCGTGGGAGAAATGATGGAAGTTTTAAACTAATTAACAGGGGCAGCAGGTTAACACCCATAGTTTAGTAAGTAGCCTTGGCAGAATTATGTGGTGCACGTCAAAGTAGAGATCGGTCTGCGTAAAAATCTTTAGATAGGGAACATTTTTTTAATTTTAAAATAGAAAGTTTCCATGGCTGGTTTGACTGTCCTGTTGCTCCTCTACCCGGCAGCCCACGGTGGCCGCAAAAAAGACAGCAGATAGGAGGATTTTTTTTTTTAAATAACAACAATGGGAGCGTCATCATTATTTCAAAGAAACAGTGGTAGAATTTTCCATGTCAAACAGTTGGATAAACGCTACCCAGGATCTGGACATGGATTTTCTTCCCAACTTTGCAACCTACGCCGGAGCCATAGCCACGAGCTATGGCAGAGTTACACGTCAGCTGCCTGACCTTTTGTGTCTTATTTGTGCTATGGAAGCAATCGAGCAAAAACAACATTTTTTTGAAAAAAAAGGGATAATGAGATCACAATCTGTATTAGCTTGCAAATTAGCTGGGCTACGCACAACAGAGTAAACCCAGTAGGCCAGATTAGATGAAAAAGTAGTTCTCTGACCCCTTCCGGAGTTTGTAGCATAGCATCTTAGACACAAGTGATTCTTAACAATCTTCTTGTTTTAACTCATGAATACCAAACTTGCTTGTGTCCTTTAGAGCAAGCTTTGACTCTTTACAAATTAAAGTTCGCATCTGTACTCATCTTCTTAATTTCGAAGTTTGCATCTGTAGATTTCATTTTTAATCTTTTGCTGCCATAAAAACGGCATCCCAGGTCACAGAAAAGATAGAGGAAGCCTTACATCTCGACAAGCTTGCCCACACCAAGCTCTATGCCACTGTGGACATCGGTGGGGCAAGGGTGGCAAGGACCAGAGAGATTGAATTCCATCCCAAGAACCCAATATGGAACGAGTCCTTTCACATCTGCTGCGCCTACTCCGCTCCCTCAATCGTAATATCAATTAAAAACCAGCTCCCAGTGGATGCAAAGGTTTTGGGCCGTGCTAAGATCCCCACCTCCCAGTTACTCACCGGGCAACCTCTGGAAGGCTGGTTTGATCTCTTCGACGACGAGGGCCACAAGCTCAAAAAAGCAAAGATCCATGTCCTCCTTAAATTCTCTGATATCACCTCTGATCCATGTTGGAATGCAGGTATCAGACTTCCACAATTCTCTGGCCTTCCCAAGGTTTACTTCCCTCAGAAGACCGGTTGCGAGGTGACGCTCTACCAGAACTCTCATCTTTCTAACAATTTCCGACCGGTGATCCATCTCTCCGATGGTAAAAACTACCACCCTCCGAGACTATGGGAGGATCTCTACATTGCCATAACAGAAGCAAAACACTTCATTTACGTCGCTGGCTGGTCGGTGAATGTCAACATCACACTCATTCGAGATCCGGAGCGCATGATCCCTGGCGCAGAGGGTGTAACCATAGGAGAACTGCTGAAGAAAAAGGCCGAGGAAGGGGTTACGGTGTTGGTCATGGTCTGGAAGGACCGAACCTCGGTGTCGCTCTTAGGGAATGCAGGGCTGATGAACACACATGACGAGGAGACTTACGAGTTCTTCCAAGGCAGCATGGTGAAGTGCTTCCTCTGCCCACGCAATGCTGACCCCTCCCTCACTGCGGTGCAGCATGTTGAGATCGGAATGGAGTTCACCCACCACCAGAAGGCAGTCTGTCTTGATGCTCCCATGAGCAATGGTACATCCCGTATTGTAAGCTTTGTTGGTGGAATCGATCTCTGTGGTGGAAGGTACGATGATGAGAACCACACTCTGTTCAGAAACCTCGACACGACCTACGTTGATGATTTCCAGCAGCACAACTTCCCCCATGCTGATCTCCGCCATGGTGGCCCAAGGGAGCCATGGCATGATGTGCATTCCAAGCTCGAAGGCCTCGCAGCTTGGGATGTACTTACCAATTTCGAGCAGCGATGGATAAAACAGTCCCCGAAGGAGATCTCTCATTGCTTGGTAAAAATCCACGAGCGGCCTGATATCTTTCCAATCCCATCAGGTCTTGCTACTCAAGAATCATGGAATGTGCAAGTCTTCCGATCAATTGATGATGCTTCGGTGGTGGGTTTCCCATCTGATCCATCCGAAGCTGCTGAGCTGGGTCTGATGAGTGCAAAAGATGTGACGGTCGATCAAAGCATACATTCGGGCTATGTCGAAGCCATTAGAAGAGCAAAGAGGTTCATATACATTGAGAATCAATACTTCTTTGGAAGTTGTGCTTCCTGGAGGGAAGAGCAGGATTGTGGATGTCTGAATTTGATCCCTATCGAGATAGCCTTGAAGATTGCAAGCAAGATTCGCCTGGGAGAAAGGTTTGCAGCTTATATAGTGACCCCGATGTGGCCCGAGGGGATACCGGAGGGTGATACAGTGCAGGCCATACTGCATTGGAACAGGCTGACAATGGAGATGATGTACGGAATTGTGGCCAGGGCTATAGAGGAAGCTGGGTTAGGTGGGAAGGCACACCCATGTGATTATTTGAATTTCTTCTGTTTGGGGAACAGGGAAGTTCGATATCCCGGGGAGTACATCCCACCGGAGAGGCCAGAACCAGGCTCCGACTACTGGAAGGCACAAGTCAACCGGCGATTCCTCATCTATGTGCATGCCAAGCTTATGATCGGTGAGAAACTTAAGTTCTCTGTTTTAGAAGTTTTCCATGTGATGATTTTAAATTTATATTTCAATCTGACATTCAAAGTGCAGAAACAGTCTCTCACCTTTATTTAAACCATTTTATGGTTTTGATTTTAGATGTAGCCAGGTAGCCATAAATTAAACCACTTTGAGTAGTCATTCCGTTGATGCCAATAATGTAAGAGGCCATAAACTATAATCTACAATTTGTCTCACACTTGGATTCGATATGAACGATTTGTTTTTTTAAAAGCTCATGTTTTCTGTCTTTCCAATTCTGTATCCTGCTTCCAGCATTCGTCCATATTATTGCATGTCATACCTCCTTTTTTTATTGACTAGACACAAATTCTAGTTGTAATGCCTTCCAAAACCTTCTTTTCCTTTGCATATATACAATGATTGATTCTGGATCCTTTTTTCACCTGATGCAGGGAATTTGAGCTCCCTCACATACTCAAATCTAGCCAAATTTATTCTTCATAATTAACTTTGACCGTTCTTTTTATTTATTGGAGATTCATCTTTCTCATGGCACCCAACTTTCTGAGCCTTTGAATGTCACCAACTTTATTATCTCCAAGTTTTCTGTTTTTTTCCCCGGTAAATAGGAATGAACTGGCAATCACAGAGCAACAGAAAATACCCTTTTAACGTACATCTGTACAATATTATCGGCCTTCTTATTCTATAAGAGATTTTATTTTGAAGTTCCCAAAGGTACAAATTGGCAATTGCCCTTCTGTAGTTTCCTGTTGTATTGTTTTGGAATCTTTAGTACTCTCTCTCTCTCTCTCCCTCTCTCTCTTGTGATGCAATTGGCAGAAGGGAACCTTCCCCCCATTTTTAGAGTTTCACTCTATAATTCTTCAATAGTCCAATTACTTGGGACATGTAGCTTGATATCTTTTTTTCCTCAACTCAGCATTATTCTCTTATGTGCAGTGGATGATGAATATGTGATCATTGGCTCTGCAAACTTGAATCAGAGATCACTTGCAGGTGACAGGGACTCTGAGATTGCCCATGGAGCATATCAACCTGCACATCTTAACAGGCCTGATGCACCAGCTCGTGGACTCATCTATGGATACCGCATGTCATTGTGGTACGAGCACTTCATGAGCCACCACCGGC
Source organism: Phoenix dactylifera (assembly GCF_009389715.1). Lineage (NCBI taxonomy): Eukaryota > Viridiplantae > Streptophyta > Magnoliopsida > Arecales > Arecaceae > Phoenix > Phoenix dactylifera. The sequence continues at coordinate 11,410,126 of NC_052392.1, read as the reverse complement.
ACCTATCTCCGGTCTTTCTTGAGCCTGAGAGCTTAAAGTGTGTGAGAACAGTCAAGCGAATTGCTGAGGACTTGTGGGAGAAGTTTGTGGGAGACGAGGTGATCAATCTCCCTGGCCATCTGCTTCCTTTCCCCATCCAGGTCTCGGAGTTTGGAGAGTTGTCAGAATTGCCACCGGATGGCTTCTTTCCAGACACCAAGGCTCCTGTCAAGGGCAAGAAGTCTGAAATCCTTCCCCCTATTCTCACCACATGAGCTTTTTTATTCTCAACTTTTGGGACTAAATGCATAAATGTTGTTACATAATAAATGACACTCATGTACCATCTGTAGGATTTACGTATTATAATTAGAGAGGCCTACGTCGATGTAGTATGACGTTTTAATTTCATTCACCATCAACATTAGTATGTGACAACTACTTGAGACTTCCGTTGCCTTAATTTTTGCTTCTTACAGCAAGTGGCAATGCTATAGAAATCACTAAAGATGATTCCAGATTAAATGGTAGCTAACTACGAACCGGTTTAACTGTGAAAGCTGAGGTGATGTAGAAGAGGAAACTTGATAGATTGGTAGGGGGTCAGCTCTATTCATCCTCCATACCAATATCCTTAACAAATCTGGTTGTTGGCGAGTTGCCTTTTAAATTGATTGATGGTTTTGGAGATTCTGATACTAATGCCTAATTGAATGTTTTCTCTGTTTAATGTTACAAAAACTTAAAGATAACCTCTGCAGAGCCATTGGTAATTACTTTACCAGGAGTTGGTTCATGGGGCATGTCTCATGTCTTCTAAATTATTTTCATCCTGCAGCAGTGTTTCACCCACGGTCTCACCCACGGTCTTCAAATGGTCATAAGCTTGTCTCGAATGTCACACAAGCTCTTTAGCAAAAAAAAAAAAAAAAAAAGTCACACAAGCTGGCCATGCATATATAAATGTGTTCTAATCGAGAATTTATAATGCATTATGACTCATCAAATCAGTGAGACTGTTTTATTGTTCCCTTATTACCCTTACAGTAGCCATTTGCTCCTGCACTGTTTTGCACACGCATGCAACGCGTGCATGGAGAGACACACGGAGAGAGAGAGTAATCTGATTTCAATTGCTTCCATATGACTTGTATGGGAGAGTCTTTAGCTCAGAGGTTCCCTCCAAGCACCTCCCAGCCAATTCCGAATCTTTATGTATTCAGAGCCGTACATCTTCTACCCCTCTATCGAAATCCCTTAATTTGGACTTGATACATAGACTAAGAGACAACCACGTAGCTATCATTAGGACTTGGGCAGTGGTTTGCCTGCTAAGAATGACTGAAAGAGCTGGAATGCTCTCCTTGGCTGCAACAGGGGCACCTCATGCCCTGCTCCTCTCACTGTGGCAAACGTCAACCCTTCATACACCTCGGTCCATCCCGCAACCTTCATAATAAAGTGAAATTTTAAAAAAAAAAAAAAATTAAAATCACATACTGCCTTCATCGAACCAAATCAAGCCAATGCTCAAATTATTGCATATATATATATATATATATATACCTGTCTACCTGTATACCATGGATACCATGGGATATCAACTGTCAGATTAAGATGATTGATCGCGAACCTCGTGGCCGTCACCGGAACTACTGAATCGGTGTCCCCGCTGCCATTTGAATCACCAAAAATCACAACATCAAATGGCTGAAAAGCAAAATTTAGAAGAAGATTTCTAGTAATATTATTGCATGTATGGCTTGGCTCTCACCTGAACACCCATATCCTTAAGCTGGCTCTGATCAACTCCCTGTAAGTAGGCAGCATGGAAAACTGCGAGTCACCCCACGTCTTGATCAGCAAATCACTATCAAAAAAACCATCAAACATGCAAGATCATCAGCATGTATCATCTCATGCATGTATAGGAGAAAACTTTGGGTTTATCAGGGTGGGTGCAACTTAACCTGCATGCAGTCCATTTGTAGGGAATGCCGGTAGTGTTTGCATGCATGGCCTCCTGCACGTCGGGCCGGTTAAAGTATTTCTCAGCATAGTTCTCGGTGCATGGATCATAGCCATATGATCGACTCCGAATAAGGGTGTTTCCGAGCCTCAGTGATCGAGGGGCGGTGGAGTTGGGGGCAGTGCAGGAGGGGGTGTAGATGCTGTACTGATCGATGTCGCCAAACTCATGATTCACGGCATAGTTGATGGCGTTATCACAACGGCGTGAACTTTGGGTGGAGGTGAAGTTACAGTAGGAGAGGATGGATCGGTAGGTCCGATCAGAGATCATGGAGTGACTCCACCAGTAGGATACTGTGCCGATCCTATCGTAGTAGTTATCTGTGACAGCATTCCCCACCTGTGCATCGGAAAATGGTCTGTGAGACGCACACGCAGGATTCTGCACTCTCTGAATCGTAGTTAAAATTTGATGAAAGAAATATCATAGGTTAGGTGGTCTTTTTATCCTCTTCATTTTCTTTTATGTATAGATAATAACTTGATTCGGTATTGGAGCCAAGATTTTCATAGAAAGGGCACGGTGCAACTGCATAAGAAACAACTAAAGCTAAAGATTATGAGCAAACTAATTCAGAAAAGAACGTAAGAAAAGGTTAGAATTCCATGAGTAAAAATTACCTATATTACTAAAAAGAAAGTACTATGTCAGCATGTAAGTTTGTTTGTCTCCTATAATCATACTCACAATAAATCCCTTGAGATTGATGATGAAACGCTCTGAAGAAGCTTTACTGTAATCAAGGATTTTCTTTGCCAGCTGAGGGACGTAGTGCCCTAACATAATGCGAGCAAAATTTATCACTCCGTGTACCATAGAAGATAGGGGATAAAACCAAACAAGATATGATATCTGCTAAAAATATTAAATAAAATGATCTTCCTCAATGACACTACTGTTATTTGGGATATCTATACTCGATGATTTTGTCAATTACCTATCATTTGATTTGTCTGCAGTAATTCTCATATTTAAGATTCTTAAGGAAGCAATGTTTTTGCGTCACCATAAATGAAAAGCAGTTTGGTCGGCTAGATATTTATTTGCAAAGCTAAAAGAATTGTGAAACTTGTCATAAAGACAAAGTAACCTGATTTAGTGACATAACAACATACATACATCCATATTTCTAGTTTACCATGAACATACCGGCATAGCTCTCCCCACAGATATAGAACTCTCGATATTTGTACTGCGGGAACCTTGACATCCAAGAGATCAGAAAAATGAGAGCATCTTGAGCTGCATCATAAGACCCCAATGATGATTAATGATGGAAATGCCTAGGCTGAGATGGACAAAGTACTAATTACTGTAAATAATTTCAACAATCTCAAGAGATTTAATCTTGTACCAGTGCGTTCGTCGCCGGAGGTCTTAAGATCGGAGCTGGTATTCGTGTAGGAGAAACCAACACCAGCCGGCGATTCCAGGAATAAAATGTTTGCTTCTGCTCAAGTTTTAAAAAATGTAATCGATGAAATATTTTATGACATAAGGATTAAAAGATTATTAAGCAATATTATTTTTCACAGAGTTACCTCTATTCCATGAGTATTTGTTAAGATAGAGGGATGACCCGGTTCGGTTTATCCGGAACGGTCCTATTTCTTCCGACGCGCCATAAGCCACCGAGGAGCAACCCGGACCTGGTTCAAACAATTCGACCGTTTTATTATGACACCGATTAAATAGGAAGCAGATCAGCTGTTGGGCAGCAAACATGCAAACTGGTGGAGGGACCCTAGAATACACGCGGGGTCAGGTTACCGTAGGGTGAGGTTATGGAAGGAGGGGTTATGATCACATCATAGGTTCATCAGTGGGCTTTCCAATTGGGTGCCCATTGATGGGGTGGTCCATTGATCCGACAGCGCATATTAATTGGATTGGCATAACGGCTTTTATTGTGCATGGTGAAGCCAAAACAGTAGACTTGAAGGAGCATGGAATAAAAGAATGGACCATGCTCGGCCCGGGCGAATAGGACATATCTTGAGATTTAAATCTATGATTCGCACTATTGATTATGATCCATACTACTAAAAATACATAAAAATCAAATATTATATAATTTGGTAGTCTCCAACCTATACATGTATGAATGTGAAAATAAATAATTTTTGTTGTACTAATGTACTAAATACATGATAAAGTATTTAACTTAAAATCTATCTTGATATATATATAAATTAAAAATCAAAAGATTTTGATATTTAGATGATAGCAAAATTTGATCTCACAATATTTTAATTGTTTATTTTATGCAGCAACTTGATGCATAGATTAGAGACTGTCAAAGTACATAATTTTTATTTTAAAAATTATAATAGTATAAGTCATAATCAATTTATTTCGATGCTCCATTATTGATTCTAGAATTGAGATAAATAGATACTCTCTTGCAGAAGTAAAGTTTTATCTCAAATAAAGATAACTTGTATCCCATAACAAAGTAAGTTCTATAATCGACAAGATTCTTATATTTATAATTTCTGCTTAGATTAATTAGCTTTGCTACCACCAAATTGATCTAATTAGTGTAGTTGATAAAATTGATAAACTACATTGCAAAGAACTAAAGAGGATGCCAATGATTATGGCACTTGTTGGCTTTTCTATGGAAGGTGACTTCAATTTACATAGCGATTCAATACTTACTCAAATTCAACTGAAAGTGTGATCAGCATGACCTAACCAATTTTATTTGAGGAGGTTTCAATAAATTAAGCATCCTATTACTAAGAGGATGACTATAAATAAAATAGTGGGTGAAGTATGAGAAGCTGCCAACAACAACCTAGCTAAACCCTTAGGTAGGTTGCCAGCTAATAAAGCCATAATAGACTTCTTGTCGTTTTTCAGGCTTGTACCATAAAAAAGGAGGAAAAACTTGCCTCTACATATGCTTTTAGTAATAGCAAAAAAATCTTTTCATAGGTGAGTACGCAGAGAAATACACTAAACACAATGCATATATTGCTTAAGAAAATAGAGCATAAAAAATGCAATTAATCAATAAGCACTACGAACTTGCAAGGCAATGTAAAGAAGCCAATAAATCCACTTAGGTAAATAAAAAGGTATAAAAATTAAAGAAAAACTAAATTTAATAACAATATTCGAATAAACTTACCTGAATTTACTCTAAAAAAATAATCAAATACAAAAGAATCGATGACATAAGATCCATAATAGCAGCATGTACGTTTAGTGAGTGTTGGGTATTATTGTTAAGTAAAAATATGTCTAAACAAATCATATGGTTCCCCATGACTACAGAAATTTCTATATATCCTCAGTCTTCATGACTGGAGAAACCATCCCACTGATGCAATACATACAAGTGGAACCTCACATTAATTCCAGAATAAGTCTGCATTCGAACAAGTTATCCAACAAAAATTAATACCTACGGCCGAGCATATTATAGGAATAATAATTGTATTCATCATATATATATATATATATATATATATATATATATATATATATATATATATATATATATAGCTGGTCAAGAGACTTTTAGTAGTGAAAGGAAAGGATGGCTTCCATCAGTTCCATAAGACTGCAATGGTCTGCCGCACTACCATTATTCCCCCAAGTTGGCTTCCCACATCATGAATTCCAAACCTAACCCACCCATCACTCGATCGCTCTCTCGACTTCTTCGATAAAATTTATTTCATTTCTAAATGGCATTCCTTTCCACTTAGGTGGCTCGGAGGGGACAGCAACCCCCAACTCCCACCTGCAGGCTACGCGTGCTTCTGAAAGTGGCCTTGTCTTCTCCGTCCCCGGCCCCCCTTCTCGGCCCCACCACTTGCACCCAAGTAAAGGCCAAGGGGTAACGCCTTCCTTTCCACCAGCCTTTGGCTCAGACTGAGAACCAAAAGTTGGCAGGCAGGGGTGCAAGGAAAAGTTGCTGCGCAAAGTGCTGGGTGGAGTTGTTTTTATGCCCATGGTTCTTACCAAGGTGATGATGCATGGCAGCAGTAGAAACAGAGGGAATAAAATAGAAAGGTAAAATAATATTTGCAGCTTTCGATCTCTTGAGCGGCAGAACATTAATAATCTGCAGTCACATTAATCTGCTGCCATACATTGGAAATTAGGAGATCAGGGCCGGCTCGACCCTTAGGCGACTGAGGCGGTCGCCTAAGGCCCCGGCTCCCAAATGCATTTATTATAGTAAGTTCCAAGGTCAGCGTCTAAATGCATTAAGGCCTCCAATGCATTTGGGGTGCATTGGGGCCTTCAAATGCATTTATGTTAGGACGTATCCCTTATCTAAAAAAATTATTATCTCTTTCCTAATTTATATATTGAGGCCCCTAAATGCATTTATATTGGGGCCTTTGAGTTTGTCTTAGGCCTCTAAATACATTGAGCCGCTCCTGGAGGAGATCCATGAGCTCTTTCACTCAGTATATAGCCCTCGACATACTTATCTTCTCTTGGAGAATTAATATTTAAGCTTGAAGGGTGCAAGTTAAGCTTGACATCAACAGCAAAAACCAAAAAGAAAAAAAAAATCCTTCTTCAGGATTGGATTCAGCATAGTGAAGAGACTTTGAGATTTATTGTGGACTGTAATTTACATTTTAATGCATGCATATATAACCTTCCAGCACATATTTGAGTCTAATATATAATTGTATGATGAAATCAGATGCTTGTAATTTTTTTCCTCACTTCACTGGCTTGACTCATACCCAAATGGCTTGACTTGTCCCCAAACTTAATTAAAAACATTCATTCTCGATCTATCTTGTCATCGTTTTTAGTTAGATGGTCAAAATTAGTTATATAATTTTAATATTCTCATAGGATGCCCATGTACTATGTGTAGCTCCCACACATTAACACTAATTTCGCCCTGTCGACCATGGCATTTATACCAACACATGGATAAGATTTCTGTGGCATGCAACTCAATTGAAGTCTTGTTAATTGTACAAAAGTACAAATGCGATAATTAGTCTATGATTCATTGAGACAACTTTAGATGATTAATAGCAGGTACATTTTATTATGCTAAAAACCTTTAAGAGGGGTTTTCTTCCAACCTATGTCGACCTATTGTGGTGTTTCCCTTTATACTTTAGAAATAGAACAGATCGATCTATAGCTGCCTATACTTACAAATATATATATATTTTTTCTTTTGGAGAGGCAGAGAAAAAAATAAACTTATTTCTTATTGATCACACAAACCCTAAGCAGATGTTTGCCTACCATCAGCTCGCCCCACCATCCTTATATTACCTTACATTTCCACCTATGGTAGAAGTGGGCATAATGCCACTCATGAATAGATGGAACACTCAATATATCAAGCATCAAGATACGAGTGGAAAGCAACCATAATTAAATTTTACTTTTGTTCGGTTGGAAGTAACCAAATTTTATTATCCTACAGTTCCTTAGGTTAATTAACTCATATTTCCTTCCAATCTGACTATATAGTCCATGGAGACATATCTTTAGTTCGGTCACCTTACAACTATAACACTGAGAGAAGTAGCCATGGATACATAGAAGTAGGGTAATCTATGGTTTTTCTTTTTATTTATTTGGGAAAAAAAATCAAATACATAAACTTTGCTTTAAATTGCTTGCTTAATTGGATCTATGAAGAGTCAACTGCAATTTTTTTTAAAAATATATATATATTTTTAGATAATATGCGAATATTGTAATTAAGCCTGATGGCTACTGAGAATGAACTATATATATATATATATATATATATATATATATATATATATATAATTGGAGCTTTTTGTGCCAATTCCGTGCGGAGAATAATGATCGGTTCTCACATGATACCACAGCCATGAAAGCAAACAAAACAAATGGAAAGGAACAAACATATACGAAAGGCCAAGGAAACGTTCTGAATTCCTGACACCGCTCTCCCACTTGAACTTCGATCGGCGCACCTTAGCAAATCCATCGGATATGCGCTAAACTGCGCCGCGTTCGTTCTCGTTCAAAATTTCGGGCGAGGGAGGCATCCATTTTGTGGGCTTCCCACAGTCGATGTGGCAAGCCCATTGTCATGCCACGTGTGCATCTTTCAGACAGGAACATAAAGTGGTGCCTTGTGTATTTATTAGGGTAGTTGTTGTAAACCAACAACAGGCTGCATGCTCATCATTTTGGAATCAATGTCATTTTCCAAAATGTAGATAAGCACAATAAGAGAGAAAAAAAATATGAAAGGAATAAGATATGAAGATTACATTGGGATGAGTATAAAATTAGGGCTTGTTTTCCTTCCAAAGCTCACAGGAAGGAGGAGGGGTAAGCGAGAAGAACAAGAATTTTTAAGGTTTTTAATGGCCATTATGTCATCTTTTTACGCTTCTTTCTCTTGTGGGTTAAACTTAAAAAGTTTCGCTGATGGAGCTCTTTTCCTTTTGAGAAATTCAACATAGTCTTTTTATGGTTGAAAAAACGTAGGAATAAAGCAAACAGCCCAGTAGAAATCTTCTTTCTACCTATCACCCAATAAAAGTTGGGGAAGGTCCTAATAATTAACCTCCTCACTTTCCTTTAAAAAAAAAGATCAGCTTTGCTCGCATAGCTTTCTCATGTAATTATAAACCAACGAAGCATTTCCAGAAAGGTGAGGCATAAGTATACTTATGTTATCAACTTATCATCCCAGCGACTAATAAAATAGCCCTTGGAAAAAGTAAATTAAGAAAAGAGGAACAAGAAGGATGAGGACTGACCTCCATTTAGCCAAAGAACCAGGGGCTTCTTAGCAGCATCATTGGCAGCTTCAGTGAGCCAGTAGAAGAGAGCCCTGCCGTGCTCCTTGTTCACCGTAACATACCCGGAGAACTGCTTGAAGGACACTGGAGGTTGCCCGGGGAGTTCCGAGATCCGATCGAGGGCTTGTTGATCGGGAGCAGCGGTGGCAATGATGGTTAGTAAAGGAAGGAAAGAAATGAACAATGAGGAAGAGCGTATTTTCCTTAGGCCTCCCATTGCACCCACCCCGGGAAGTCTCTCTATTATGGTGTCTTGTGTCTCTTGTAAGGGAGGAGATTTGGATCATTGGAATAGGAATGGATGCTTATATAAAGCCATTCGTGTGCTTTGGATGGTGCTCTCAAACTCTAGTACTGTTGAGATTTTATTACAGCTTGCAGGTTGGGCGGCTATATATCTACAAAATAAAAGCCTAAAAGAACGCGTGAATATATATATATATATATATATATATATATATATATATATATATATATATATATATATGGACGATAGGGTAGGAGAAGGTAGCTGACCTACATTGCCATTAATATTTGCTTCAGAGTTGGGTTTGGGAGCCCAAACAGCTGGCCCATAAATGCAATGCAACTCTCTCTCTCTCTCTCTCTCTCTCTCTCTGTGTGCGCGCGTGTGTGAGGTCCTGAAGTTGGAGAGCTCTGGGGGGGATGAACTCAGCTTAGTTTAGTTATGTGAGCTTTCTCTGAAAGGAAATAGGCATATTACCAGTTACCACCTCCCTCTCCAAAATCCACACACTAGATAACCTTATCTAAACCAACAAGTTCATCACTCTTTCTACTTTAGCTGAAAATGTATATATTATTTAGTCACTCTAATGCAAGCTTTTAAAATACTTTTATCCTTGCATGCTTGTGGGTGAATAAAGAAATGAGACAAGTGGAGCTGGCCTTGTGCTTGTCAAGATGTGGGATGGCTCTCCCTGTAAACAAAAAAACACCTTCTTAATGATCCTCATAGAGACCCAAATGGAAAGTCTGTCTGCTTCATGGGAGAAAGTCTTTCACCATTATTAGTTTATCCTATTTGCTTTTCTTCTCATGTTTGGTGGTTACGAAAGTGTTAGTTCATGCCCTCAATCATGGGCCCTCGTGTCTCAAGTTTTCAACCCTATTAAAAAGTGTCTGACCACTTGACCCCAGAAATAATATTTTAATACTCGTTTAGCAGCCTCTTGGCATTTTTTTTTTTTTTGGCCCCCTCGCATGAAACAGTTTAGCGTGGAGCCCTTTTTTAAAAAATCAGAGATATATAGTTCCCTTGTCTGATTCTTCATTGCATCATAAAGGAGGAGATTCCATCTGTTATTGCAGTACAATCCCATACAGAGCTCCCATCTCAATAGATGCAGGTGTAATAGGGATATAGTTTCCTTTCATCCATTGCAACTTTATCCATGGTATTTGCAATAAAACTGGAGCACAGAATTCTCTATAAAGCACAGCATCTAATAACTATCATCAAGATAGACGGCTATCAACAATATAATATTATGTGCCATACATGATGAGCCCTATACGGTATTCTGCAGTACAAAACGGGCACTGTGAAAAATTTTGAAACATAAAATTAACTTTTGTTCTACTTTTGAGATACTAATTGTTTAGATTTTTTCTTCTTGCTCTATTATTTATTTCAATGGTTTTTTTGTTCCAAAGTTTTTAACCCCATCCTTCCTCCCCCCTGCCCGGAATTTTTGGGTCGGAGAGTCCGTTGATCCGGGCACCATTGAATTCTTATGCAATACGACAATAACCACTAAGGTCCTAGTTTTTGTTCAATCTTTAATCAGGACGGTAAATTAATGTGGTGGTATCGACTACGAGGTTGCCAAATCCCACCTACTCCAAGGAGAAACCGTAACTTCTCTGATCATCTCTGGATAAAGAACATAGAGACCGTGCATAGAAAAGGGTCGAGGTTCACTCCTCGAGGTTTGAATTTAGTACAGCCCTGCAAGGTCATTTCAGTGTTCTAAATGACAGGCGAACTAAATGAACCTATGCCAAGATATATAAAAAAGAAGTTTCTTGAGGGCAGTCCTGCATAACAATTATACGGCACTGTTTTTAATGGTGAAGAAACTAATATAGTTTTGGCCGATATTTTCGAATTCTAACAACGGATAAGTGGCGATTATTTTTTAAATTCCAGTAACCGTTGCACGCATAATGTTGTTGCTTCTTTTTAAAGTATCTTCTTTGCTTATATGCCTTATACTCTTTACGAGGTATTTTATGTACATATTTTTTGTACCTTCTTTTCTTTCTATTTGACCCTTCTGGGTTTTCTTGCATGTCATATGCAAATTGGTATCAGAGCCAAGTTGGCGTTCTCAGTTCAATAGCCCCGAACCCAAGAGGGAGGCTACTGGTAGTACCTCGGGTCGGTAATCTGTAGGCAACTATCTCTAGTAAGGGTAATAGGCCGAGACATAAGCGCCGGAAAAAAGTCTCGGTAAGCCAACCTTACTAAGGTAGGGAACTGAGCATAGCCAGAATGGCTGGCTAAGCTACTGGTGGTAGGAGCATATGAAGGTATAATGTTCAGACCTTAGAACCTTTTATCTTATGCTCTTTTCTATACTCATTAGACTTTAGTTATTTCAAATGTCTTATAATCTAGTCTCATGCTGATTTAATATCATAACTGTGTAATGGTCTGTAGGAAGGCCATTTGTACCCGTTAATGCCGGGATGGCGAGATAGGGTGTTCAGGCCGCATCCGTGAGGGACTTATAGACCAAAACTTAGATATGGTATGAAATTTAGCAAGATTGATAAGATTTAAAAGACAGAGTCCTGTGATAGGATAAATAATCAAAAGTTTAATGATTATAGAAGACAGCATAAGATAAAGTCTTTTAAGATCAATAATATTATACATTCATATCTCCTATTCACCATTCTGCTCTCATTATGGAAACCCCTTCCATACATCAACAAGATAATCATCTTGTAAAAAATGCTCAACTCATTGAATATCCAAAATCAATGGATTATAGTCAAGGAAGCTACATAAGAAGAAAACTCAATGAAGAGTTTCAATCAGAAGGCAATAAACCCTTTAGAATATGGTATTTGAGAAAATTTTCTCCGCTAGAATTAAGATACTATAAAAATAAATATTATGAGGAACTGGAATACTATCAAAAGATAGAATATTTTACTCCTTGGTTTTTGAAATTTTATACAAATGAAAAAAACCAAGAAATATTAGTTCTCCAAAAAACATGGACAACGGTACAGGATGAGATCATAAACTCACCCTTTCCTCCACAACAAATGATAAAACTTCAGTCAACTGAAGCAATGGCCTATTCCAACTTAAGTAAGATGGAACATGCTCATATAACAATCAGAGAGTTAAACACTCTAATAAGAGCTCAAAATTATACAAATGCATACTTATATTGCATAGGAACAGAATTGTTACAATTAGAAAAGAAGTTGAATGCAGTACATAAAGACCTGGAGAGAGATATAAAAATTTTAGAAAAAATTAAAAGAAAATCCTAAACAAGAAGATAAGGAATCAATAACTCCTGTAATCCAACCACCTCCAGAAGTAAAAAACTTCAGACTAGAAAAACCCAATGCAGAGTTCATAAAGGTTTTAGAAGAAAAATTAAAAGGAATACATATAGGGGTAGTTAATAGGAATTCTAGGACTAACCCTGATAGCGAACAATCAGACGAAAGTAGTTCGGAAGAAATATGCAATAAAATTGCACAAACCCTTAAAATAGATTCAGATGAACAATTATCTGAAAAAGATATCTCAGACTTAGATGAGTTTGAAGAACAGATGAATGAACTAAAAATAAATCCGATAAAATATGAATCTAGACCATTAGAAAAATATTATTACAAAAGGCCCTCTCCATTAGATGTCTTACATGAGGAGAGAGAACCATTTCAGAATTCTTATTCTGGAAAACACATCTATGAATGGAATATAGATGGAATGTTTGATAAACAGATTTTAGATGTAATACATAGAATAATGATGTATTCAACAATTTGCCAACAGAATGGTAACACTGATCATGAAATTGTTAAATTCATAATAGCTGGATTTATAGGTCAGTTAAAAGGATGGTGGCAGTCATACTTAAATGAAAACCAAAAGAATGAAATTATGGGACATATAAAAACCATAAAAGTAGAGCCAGATAGGCCGACCAGCAGTGGCACTCCAGGAATAGATACTGAACAAGATGCAGTATATACACTATGTGTAACCATAATCCAACACTTTGTAGGGTTAGAATTAAAAGATGGAGATTCAATGAGAACTCTATTACTCAATCTAAAATGTCCTACTTTAACACATTTTAGATGGTATAAGGATACCTTTATGACTAGAGTTTTTCAAGTAAATGATCCTAACTCTGAATTATGGAAATCTAAATTTATAGATGGATTGCCATATTTATTTGCGGCAAGAATAAAGAAAACTTTAAGAGATAGACAGGGTGGAATAAATATAAATTATGAACAATACACCTATGGGCAAATTATAGGAGTATGTGTTCAAGAAGGATTAAATATATGTAATGATTTAAAACTTAAAAAACAAATAAAAAAGCAAGCACAAACAGAAAAACACCAACTAGGTGATTTCTGTCACCAATTTGCATATGACATGCAAGAAAACCCAGAAGGGTCAAATAGAAAGAAAAGAAGGTACAAAAAATATGTACATAAAACACCTCGTAAAGAGTATAAGGCATATAAGCAAAGAAGATACTTTAAAAAGAAGCAACAACAGCAAGAAAAACATGCTATTAAGAGAAAAAAGAAAAAGAGAGTTATCAAAGAAGAACCTAAATGTTATAGGTGTGGTAGATTTGGACATTATGCAAATAGATGCTCAATGCGAAGGAAAATTAATTCCTTAGAAATAGATGATAATCTGAAAACCCAGTTAATGAAACTTATGATAAACTCATCTTCAGAAGAAGACAGTAATTATTCAAGCTCATCAGAGGATGAGATAAATGAAGTAATAACTTCATCAGAAGATCAAACAAAGTCAGATAAATGTCAATGTAATACAGTACAATGTGACAAAGATTATTGGAAATCTTTTGTAGGAATGAGATCATTAAATGTACTGACAAACAGTCAAGAAGAGATATTAAAAGTTATAGATCAAATTACTGATCACAATATAAAAAACAGTTATTAGAATTTCTAATAGAAAAGAACCCAAATAACAGAGAATCATCAAGATTAATATTACCTAATAAAGGATATCAGTTTCAAGAAGTTATGAATAGATTCAATAGTTATAAGATAAAAGAAAAACCTGTTTCTTTACAAGATTTAAAACATGAAATAAAACAGCTAAAAATAGAAATATCTATGTTAAAAAATGAAAATGAACGGTTTAATACTAGAATATCTAGCCTAGAAAATGCAAGAGAAGAGTCTCAGACATCCTTTATAAAAGGTAAGGATATAAAACAGGAAACAAATGATCTTCCTGATTATTTAAATATATTAAACCAGATAACATACCAAAAATGGTATATAAAAATAAATCTCGTAATAAACAAGAGTTTTGTACTAGAAAATGCCAAAGCATTAATAGATAGCGGCGCAGATCTAAACTGCATTCAGGAAGGATTAATTCCAACAACTTATTTTCAAAAAACAGTACAGTCATTAACTGCAGCTGGAGGAAATAAGTTACCAATTAGGTATAAAATACCTAAAGCACATATCTGTAATCAAGATGTTTGTATTGAAACATCTTTTATGTTAGTTAAAAATTTAACACAAGATATAATTTTGGGAACTCCTTTCCTAAATGATATTATGCCAATAACAAAAATAGATAATTCTGGAATCTATGCCCAGAAGGAGGGAAAGCAGTTAGTATTTCTGTTTATAACAGATCCACATACCAAAATGATAAATGAAATCAAAGATATCCTTATAAAAAAGGAAAATCAGCTAAACTTCTTAAAAAAGGAAATGACAATATATAATATAGAAGAAGAACTAAAGAAACCATATAATCAAATTAAGATTAATGAAATAGAGAATCAGTTTAAAAATGAAATCTGTAACGAACTACCCAATGCTTTTTGGGATAGAAAACGTCATCAGGTGAGTCTACCTTATGAAGAATCATTTGAGGAACAAAATATTCCTACTAAGGCTAGGCCAACTCAGATGAACCAAGAATATTTAAAATTATGTAAAACTAAAATAGAAATGCTTTTAAAAAGAGGACTAATAAGAAAATCTTCTTCTCCTTGGAGCTGTACAATTTCTATGTTAATAAAAATGCAGAAAAAGAAAGAGAAAATCCAAGATTAGTGATCAATTATAAGCCCTTAAATAAAGTGTTAAAATGGATAAGATATCCATTACCAAATAAAAGAGATTTGTTGGAAAGACTGAATGAAGCAATTATCTTTTCAAAATTTGATCTAAAATCAGGATACTGGCAAATTCAGATCAAAGAATCTGATAGATATAAAACTGCTTTCACAGTACCATTTGGTCATTATGAATGGAATGTAATGCCCTTTGGATTAAAAAATGCCCCTTCTGAATTTCAGAAAATTATGAATGAAATTTTTAATGACATACCATATATAATTGTATATATAGATGATGTTTTGATATTCTCGCAAAACTTTGCTAGTCATATTAAACATCTTAAACACTTCAAAATGGTTGCCCATAAAAATGGTTTAGTAATATCACAAAGAAAAATGAACTTATTCCAAACCAAAAGTAAGGTTTTTAGGACATTATATTTTCCAAGGAAAAATAATTCCAATAGAAAGAAGTATTGAATTTGCATCAAAATTTTCTGATGAAATAATTGATAATAAGCAACTTCAAAGATTCCTAGGAAGTTTAAATTATATATCTGATTATTATAAGAATCTAGCAGAAGATACTGCTATTCTATATGGAAGGCTCAATAAAAGTCCGACTCCGTGGAGTGATTCGCACACCAAGCAGGTAAAGAAAATTAAGTCAAAGGTAAAAAGTTTACCCTGCTTAACATTAGCTAATCCTAATTGGTTTAAAATCGTCGAAACTGATGCATCAGATATCGGATTCGGAGGAATTTTAAAGCAATTAGACCCTGGTAATAACAAAGAAATTCTTGTCAGATTTGTTTCTGGAAAATGGAATCCAACTCAAAAGAAGTATTCTACTATCAAGAAAGAAATGCTTTCAATAGTTAAATGTATATTAAAATTTCAAAGTGATCTGTTAAATCAACAGTTTCTGTTGAGGATAGACTGCACAGCAGCAAAACAGATCATAGAAAAAGATGTTAAAAATTTAGTATCCAAGCAAATCTTTGCTGGATGGCAGGCACACTTGTCTGTTTTCGACTTTAAAATTGAATATATTAAATCTGAAGAAAATTCTCTTCCAGATTTCCTAACACGTGAATTTTTGCAGGGATGATTCCTCTTAGAGGAGCATATGCTCGAGGAAGAAATTCTTCTCGAGGAATCAGGGGACGCAGTGCCAATGCACTTCCCATGAATACAGAAAATTTTCTGTTTCATAAACAGCCAGAAAGGGTACCACAGATGGTGGACCTAGCAACCTACTTGGGACAACAAAAACAAAAGCAGGTTGAACAGCAAAATGCTGCAAGAGAAAATCTCTCTTCTTCATCATCATCTAAACCAACAATGAAAGAGGTGCTTCAAGAAAGTACTATTGACACCTCATTCTTGCAAAATAATTGCGAGACTATTATAATGTACCTGAGTCCAAGTGATATCGAACAAATGGAAGACCCATGGTGCATTCGTCAAAAATATTTTGATGAGCAAGGATATCCTTCGATGCAAGACAAAGACAGACAGATAATGGAGAAATTATTGCTCCTTACTGAATCTGTGGAAATTAATCACAATTTTCATAATAATAATATAAATAATTATATCAATTATAGTAAATGTACTATTTGCAGGATCATGCAGCCACAAGAATGGGGATTAGATCCCAACAGGCCAATGATGATAACCAAGTATGGTTATGAAATTATGGCGACCTACTGGGACTACGTCGAGGCTTTCACTAACTTATTTTTTTATGAAAATTTCAAGAGAAAGCACTCTTGGTTTTTGCAGGTACATCCTGATGTTCTAGCCAAACCCATTCCGGGTTGGTTCAACAAATGGTGGACTTTCTTCGGCCCTGATCTAAAAATATTACCTAAAGAATTATTAGATCTTTTTGAAGAATGGGTGGACAATCATCCTGTCATCAACAAAATGACCGATGATCAAATATGCACTACTACTTGCCCTATGATCTATTTCATAGAGAACAGAATCCCCTGGATCTGGAAGTGGACACTATCCACTGGATTTGACTCCAATAATATTCCAGTACTAAAAAGAAATGCTCTTTATAAATGGTGGGTAGGAATGCCCAAAGACAAATTAGATGGCATAATAACTACCATCAAAGGAAATATTCATCTTTATAAGGAGAAAAAAGTATTTGGATCTCCTCAACAATCTAGCACTGATGATGACAACTTATTTATGTCCATGAAACATAAATTAAGTAGGAGATATCCTAATATATCTGAAGAAGAAGTAAAGGCAAAATGCCTAGAGAAAATCAAGAAGGAATTCTTCGAAGCATTTGATGATAAATCTATGAAGTCTGCCTCTTCCCAACAATCTTCATCAAATACTCCCGAAAACACAAGTAATACTTATGATTGCTTAGCAGGAGAAACACAAGATCCAAATGAAGATCTTGAAGTTCAGAATACTCCTACTCCAATGGAGGAAGTATGGCAAACTATTCTCACCCGAAGACCTGGACAAAAGGGAGCAGTCAAATCTGTCCCAAAAACAGATAAAGGAAAGACTGTGGTCACATCAAGCTCAGGATAAAACCATCCTGTGAAGAAATAGCTTCACCGACATCTTTATGTATACAGTGGACAAATGAGTGGTTCACTGACAGCTTTATATCCTGTCACCTTTTACTTTCCAGCTATGAGTGGTTTTGTAAATCTGTGTGCACCCCTGGTTTTGTAAATCTATGTGCACCCCTGGTTTTGTAAATCTGTGTGCACCCCTGGTTTTGTCAATCTGGTTTCTGGTATGTTTTCCTCCTATAAAAAGCCCCCTTGAGATGTGTTCAAGGCAGGCGAAAAAGAAAAAATATCGAATGAAGAATTACTTTCTTTCCTCACATCTGTCTTAATCTTCCTCCTTAGTCTTCCTCCTCTTCTCCTCACAAATTACCTCCTCTTCTCCTCACAAATTGGTATCAGAGCCAAGTTGGCGTTCTCAGTTCAATAGCCCCGAACCCAAGAGGGAGGCTACTGGTAGTACCTCGGGTCGGTAATCTGTAGGCAACTATCTCTAGTAAGGGTAATAGGCCGAGACATAAGGAAGCTACTGGTGGTAGGAGCATATGAAGGTATAACTATTGAATCTATTCATAACTTCTTCTTATAAAAGGTAAGGATATAAAACTGTCAGTGAACCACTCATTTGTCCACTGTATACATAAAGATGTCGGTGAAGCTATTTCTTCACAGGATGGTTTTATCCTGAGCTTGATGTGACCACAGTCTTTCCTTTATCTGTTTTTGGGACAGATTTGACTGCTCCCTTTGTCCAGGTCTTCGGGTGAGAATAGTTTGCCATACTTCCTCCATTGGAGTAGGAGTATTCTGAACTTCAAGATCTTCATTTGGATCTTGTGCTTCTCCTGCTAAGCAATCATAAGTATTACTTGTGTTTTCGGGAGTATTTGATGAAGATTGTTGGGAAGAGGCAGACTTCATAGATTTATCATCAAATGCTTCGAAGAATTCCTTCTTGATTTTCTCTAGGCATTTTGCCTTTACTTCTTCTTCAGATATATTAGGATATCTCCTACTTAATTTATGTTTCATGGACATAAATAAGTTGTCATCATCAGTGCTAGATTGTTGAGGAGATCCAAATACTTTTTTCTCCTTATAAAGATGAATATTTCCTTTGATGGTAGTTATTATGCCATCTAATTTGTCTTTGGGCATTCCTACCCACCATTTGTAAAGAGCATTTCTTTTTAGTACTGGAATATTATTGGAGTCAAATCCAGTGGATAGTGTCCACTTCCAGATCCAGGGGATTCTGTTCTCTATGAAATAGATCATAGGGCAAGTAGTAGTGCATATTTGATCATCGGTCATTTTGTTGATGACAGGATGATTGTCCACCCATTCTTCAAAAAGATCTAATAATTCTTTAGGTAATATTTTTAGATCAGGGCCGAAGAAAGTCCACCATTTGTTGAACCAACCCGGAATGGGTTTGGCTAGAACATCAGGATGTACCTGCAAAAACCAAGAGTGCTTTCTCTTGAAATTTTCATAAAAAAATAAGTTAGTGAAAGCCTCGACGTAGTCCCAGTAGGTCGCCATAATTTCATAACCATACTTGGTTATCATCATTGGCCTGTTGGGATCTAATCCCCATTCTTGTGGCTGCATGATCCTGCAAATAGTACATTTACTATAATTGATATAATTATTTATATTATTATTATGAAAATTGTGATTAATTTCCACAGATTCAGTAAGGAGCAATAATTTCTCCATTATATGTCTGTCTTTGTCTTGCATCGAAGGATATCCTTGCTCATCGAAATATTTTTGACGAATGCACCATGGGTCTTCCATTTGTTCGATATCACTTGGACTCAGGTACATTATAATAGTCTCGCAATTATTTTGCAAGAATGAGGTGTCAATAGTACTTTCTTGAAGCACCTCGTAAAACACCTCGTAAAGAGTATAAGGCATATAAGCAAAGAAGATACTTTAAAAAGAAGCAACAACAGCAAGAAAAACATGCTATTAAGAGAAAAAAGAAAAAGAGAGTTATCAAAGAAGAACCTAAATGTTATAGGTGTGGTAGATTTGGACATTATGCAAATAGATGCTCAATGCGAAGGAAAATTAATTCCTTAGAAATAGATAATAATCTGAAAACCCAGTTAATGAAACTTATGATAAACTCATCTTCAGAAGAAGACAGTAATTATTCAAGCTCATCAGAGGATGAGATAAATGAAGTAATAACTTCATCAGAAGATCAAACAAAGTCAGATAAATGTCAATGTAATACAGTACAATGTGACAAAGATTATTGGAAATCTTTTGTAGGAATGAGATCATTAAATGTACTGACAAACAGTCAAGAAGAGATATTAAAAGTTATAGATCAAATTACTGATCACAATATAAAAAAACAGTTATTAGAATTTCTAATAGAAAAGAACCCAAATAACAGAGAATCATCAAGATTAATATTACCTAATAAAGGATATCAGTTTCAAGAAGTTATGAATAGATTCAATAGTTATAAGATAAAAGAAAAGAAGAAAACTCAATGAAGAGTTAAAATAGATTCTTAGTAGGGAACTGAGCATAGCCAGAATGGCTGGCTAAGCTACTGGTGGTAGGAGCATATGAAGGTATAATGTTCAGACCTTAGAACCTTTTATCTTATGCTGTCTTCTATAATCATTAAACTTTTGATTATTTATCCTATCACAGGACTCTGTCTTTTAAATCTTATCAATCTTGCTAAATTTCATACCATATCTGAGTTTTGGTCTATAAGTCCCTCACGGATGCGGCCTGA
The DNA here is from genome assembly GCF_009389715.1 of Phoenix dactylifera. Classification (NCBI taxonomy): domain Eukaryota; kingdom Viridiplantae; phylum Streptophyta; class Magnoliopsida; order Arecales; family Arecaceae; genus Phoenix; species Phoenix dactylifera. The sequence goes on along the minus strand of NC_052392.1, from coordinate 11,389,649 downwards.
ACACCCTATCTCGCCATCCCGGCATTAACGGGTACAAATGGCCTTCCTACGGACCATTACACAGTTATGATATTAAATCAGCATGAGACTAGATTATAAGACATTTGAAATAACTAAAGTCTAATGAGCATAGAAAAGAGCATAAGATAAAAGGTTCTAAGGTCTGAACATTATACCTTCATATGCTCCTACCACCAGTAGCTTAGCCAGCCATTCTGGCTATGCTCAGTTCCCTACCTTAGTAATTTAAGGGTTTGAGGGGTTCCATCCATTTGAAACGTTTGTTCAATCGTTTTTATTATCATTTTTGAACTGAAATCCCATCTACCTATATGATAGATTTCATTAGGTAATACTTTTGGAATTGTCCAATTATTAATTTCATCCATTGATTTTGGATATTCAATGAGTTGAGCATTTTTTACAAGATGATTATCTTGTTGATGTATAGAAGGGGTTTCCATAATAAGAGCATAATGGTGAATAGGAGATATGAATGTATAATATTATTGATCTTAAAAGACTTTATCTTATGCTGTCTTCTATAATCATTAAACTTTTGATTATTTATCCTATCACAGGATTCTGTCTTTTAAATCTTATCAATCTTGCTAAATTTCATACCATATCTGAGTTTTGGTCTATAAGTCCCTCACGGATGCGGCCTGAACACCCTATAATTTAGCAAGATTGATAAGATTTAAAAGACAGAGTCCTGTGATAGGATAAATAATCAAAAGTTTAATGATTATAGAAGACAGCATAAGATAAAGTCTTTTAAGATCAATAATATTATACATTCATATCTCCTATTCACCATTCTGCTCTCATTATGGAAACCCCTTCCATACATCAACAAGATAATCATCTTGTAAAAAATGCTCAACTCATTGAATATCCAAAATCAATGGATGAAATTAATAATTGGACAATTCCAAAAGTATTACCTAATGAAATATATCATATAGGTAGATGGGATTTCAGTTCAAAAATGATAATAAAAACGATTGAACAAACGTTTCAAATGGATGGAACCCCTCAAACCCTTAAATTACTAAGGAAGGAGGATATTGAAAAATATAGAAAAAAGTATTACTTCCTACATATAGGAATGATTCAAGTAGCTTTTAAACCATTAACTTTACTAGGAAATAATACTAGTTTAATGTCAACCATCAGAGATGGAAGATGTAATCTGTTTAAAGAATCTTTAGCGGCAGTAGTAGAAACTAGCCTCTGTCATGGACCAGTATATTTTAACTGTGTTCCAAACCTTAGTCTGTTTCTGAAGAAATCGTAACTTCTCTGATCATCTCTGGATAAAGAACATAGAGACCGTGCATAGAAAAGGGTCGAGGTTCACTCCTCGAGGTTTGAATTTACAGCCCTGCAAGGTCATTTCAGTGTTCTAAATGACAGGCGAACTAAATGAACCTATGCCAAGATATATAAAAAAGAAGTTTCTTGAGGGCAGTCCTGCATAACAATTATACGGCACTGTTTTTAATGGTGAAGAAACTAATATAGTTTTGGCCGATATTTTCGAATTCTAACAACGGATAAGTGGCGAGATTTTTTAAATTCCAGTAACCGTTGCACGCATAATGATGAGTGAATAATATGAGACACAAGGTGATTATTAGTACAGATCTCGATCGAGACTGGAAAGGACCTATTGGAAAGGTTTATCCATAAGCCATGAGTATGATTACCACACAAGGACGGTGCCGGCGATGGTTCCGCCGTATTTAGCTAGTTATTGAAGACAAACGCTGATGCTATCTTCCAGAGGCATCTACAGAATTTTTTCCTATCATATATTGAGAAGAAAATGTATGGATGTTGGAACCAACGAAGCCGTCAGCATCAATAATTAGCAAACACTAAGTCACAAGAATTGTATGCTCGACTAACTTGATGTGGAGACATTTATAGTATATGCATCGGTGAAGCAAGAGTTATGCATGGCGTGCTCATTTTCTTGGCTATGAACTGGCTTTTGTGCACTAGCTTGAGCAAAACCAAAATTAGTCTGTCATGCGATTCGTACTCAAAGGACTATTAAGTTGGCTCATTTCTGCGATCACATTGAAATGCTAGGACCTAAATGCAGCATTAGGTCGATTACAATTGAAACATGGTGATCCATACCATCCACATTTCAAGAATAAGAATTCGTTGTCTGGATTCCTTCTCAAGAATGGCTTCGGATTAGTCTAGGACTAGGCCCCTCCATACCTTTTTGTTTATTGGCTGCACCAACCCTAAATGTGGGCATGGGTTTGTAAGAATCTATGAGGGCATGCATTTAGTACCAAATTAATTATGCACCATGATGATTTTAAATATTTATAAGAGAATGTAAATAATACTCTTTGACTAGCTTTTTTAGATCCTAGATTATTATAAATAGAGGCCGCAATTTATGACCCGACCTATCAATCCGACCAGCAACCAACCTACTTTAAATAATTTTAAGTTTGGTATAAATAGATTCATGACATGGATGAGTCAAGCCACCTAGATCTACTTATTAAACCGGTCGGATTGGTCGGATTCAGATTTAGACCTTTAACCCATTCAATACATTTTGATTCACATAATAACTAGACCAAGTCATGACCCAATCTATTTAACCCATTTGAAATTTAGTTAACCCATTTCTGTCTTGTTTAACCAATTAAAAGCCTATTTAATCTATTTAACTGATTTAACTTGATTCAACCTGTTTAGTAAACGAGTTATGCGAGTTTGGCCGAGTTATCTATTTAATATATTAGGTTCAAATTGAGGTTTCACTTGAATGTTTAGCCTAGCAAAAATGTTTGGACTTGAATAGGGGGACTATGTGAAGACCGGGCCAGCATATGTATAGTCTCACTTGAATTGTATGTTCAGATGATCTTGGATCCTTATACCTGGTCCAAAAATTCAAGTGATGGGGGGCGAAATGGGTCGTCCAGCCCACAGCTAAAAGGCCGCCCAGTTTTGGCCCAATAAACACCAACACCCACTACAAAAGAAGGAAGAACTCCCGACGCTTTTTTTTATCTCTACCGACGCTTATAAGCGTCGGCGAATTTCCAGCCCACGCTTCGCAAAGCGTGGGTCAAACGTCGGGCAGGTGGGCGTGGGTCCGGTTTTTGCCGACGCTTTCTCTTAGCGTCGGCAAAAACAGGACTTTCCCGACGCTAATGAAAGCGTCGGGAAAATACTCAACGCCGACGCTTATACGTTAGCAACCTGTTTTTTTTAAAAAAAATTAAAACAGAAAGAGGGGAACCAGGCCATGGCCGCCATGGACGACGGCGAAACCCTTCCTCGTATAGCCCTGGCAAAATCTTCCGCCATGGACGACGGCATGGGCGACATGGGACATCATGGTATGGCGCCCATGGGCGATATGGGACAAGGCATGGGCGACATGGGACACGGGATGGACGACATGCACATGACTTTCTCCTGGGGCAAGAATGCCTAGATCCTCTTCTCTGGTTGGCCGGGCGATAGGGGCGGCATATACGCCCTTGCGCTCATCGTCGTCTTCGTTCTCGCAGTCCTCCTCGAGTGGTTCAACTACAGCCGGGTGATCAGCCCTCGATGGAGCCGTGTGGTGGCTGGGCTGGTTCAGACGGCGATCCGGAGGAGCCCTCGAGTGCCCCTGCTTCGAAGCCCAGGCGGCGGCGGATTAAAAGAAATTAGGGGAGAACGGGTGGGGTCTCCGGTGTGGGATTAAAAGAAGAACGGTGGATGGTGGGGTGGGCGGATGGAGCGGCAGAAAAAGGAGGGATCGGGGGGAGCGGCTGGGTGAAGAAGGAGGGACCTCCGACGACGCTTTAAAGCGTCGTCGTCTCTAAGATCGGGGGAGCGGCTGGGTGAAGGAGGGATCGGGGGAGTTGGGCCCCTTTTGGCCTCCGACGACGCTTTAAAGCGTCGTCGTATCTTTTGGCCTGCGACGACGCTTTAAAGCGTCGTCGTATCTAAATTTCACCCGACGCTAAAACAAAGCGTCGTCGAGTTTCGACCCCGCTCGGTTTTCGCCGACGCTTTTTGATAGCGTCGGCGGGGAAGAGTCGGCAAAACCATAATTTTTTGTAGTGACCGTCTGGTTGACTCTACAGTCCGGCCCAAAACTAGCTCGGCTTCGGGCTTCGCCAAAAGTTCCATCGGCTTCAGATATTCGCCGACTCCTCTAACCAAGTTCGGGGTGCCTCCAATGTTCGTCGACCCGCCCCGACCAAGCTCGGGGCGTCTACTTCAGTAGTACGCCCCGACCCTCGAGTTCGGGGCGCTCCACCGAGCACACCTAGGAACTCGAGAAACCGTGCTACGCCCAGCATCTATCCAGCCGACCTCGTCAAATGCATGATGCGACCTCTCAACGGGCTCGATCTCGCCAACAATCGCACCTATGTGCACGCCTACATCCTTCTATGGGCCCGTACATTACAGCACTACCTGAAAGTGAATCCTAGGTTCTTCGGTATTAGGCATGCTGAATTTTTTTTTAAAAAAAAAACCATGGATGAACCTGATCGGATTGCCTACGTACTCCTTTATAAGGGGGATCAAGCCATACGTAGTTCTTTTTAAGTTTTAAAACGCAGCGGAAAAACCGAATCAAACAATTTAATTCATGCATGCTTACAAGATCAAATCTAGAAATTAGCACCTTAAGAACCTATAGGATTATGCCGGAATCGTTTAAACAATTATGCTAAAACTTTCATGCATGATTAACTATCAGATCTGAAAGGTAAACACTCTATTCCGATTAATCTCCGAATATTCATCGAATGGATTTTGAAGATAACTCCGTGAGGAGCCCTAAAGGAGGGTAAAATCTCGGAAAATCAGATCTAGACCCTGACTCCAAAATAAAAGATTAATATAGAATTAATACCTTTTATGATGGAAGAAACTTATGAATCTGATCTTTGACTTCGCAGCCACGCACATGAATGGCCTCTACAAGAAGTACACACGAAGCCCTAGGTAGATCGTTTTCCGCAGGAGTGCTAGCTCGCACAGGAATGCTGCAATGGCTGAAGCTTTCTCCTTCTAAACACTCAACCTTTGATTGTTCTTCAAGGAGATGGAGGATGGACATGAGGAAGAAGGAAAAGAAGGGATGGAGGCCCTCAGAGAATTTTTTCAGAATTTTTTGAAACTTCTAAATATTGTATATTTTGAACCCAAGGCATGGGGATCTTTTATAGCCAAAAGACCACCCCACGCCTCACACCTAATTTAGCAAACTAATTTAGCTGATAAAATTTCCAAAAAATTTTGGTGTTTTGGCAGCTAAGAGGAGATAAATATATCCAAATTTTGTGCATTTTGGATCCCTAAAAGATAAGAATTCATGCGTCCAAAGTTCAGCCGCAGACCACGCTATTTCATGCACCATGCAATTCCTACAAATTAGGAAATTCATCTAAATCTTTCTAGAAAGATTTAAGGTACCATTTTTATAGAAAATATAGCCCCACGCCTCCTCTCTTCTCATGCCAATTTTTGGCCAAAAATAAGGAGGATAGGCATGAAAAATATTGGGAAAAAATCAAGGTGTCATTTTTCTCCAAGAAGATAAGGATGAGTTCCTAAAATTTAGGGATTCTTCTCCTTATCCAATTTTGATTATTTGGACTCATAATCCTCATCAAATAAGGTCTTCTAATTGATTTGGATCAAGCCCAATCCAATTGGATCAAGTTCCATCAATTTGGTCAAGCTCAATCTACTTAGATTGAACCCAATCCAATTAGGTCAAACCCTGATGCAGCCCAAATTGAATCCTATTCAATTTGGCTCAACCTAAGCCCAATTACTCAATCAAATTGAGTTCATTAGCAATCTAATTTCTAATTAATCCTCTAATAATAATTATTTTAATGCAACTTTTGCTTAGGATAATTTGTCAATCGAATTGACCAAATTACTTCTGAATGATTCTTAATCATCAATCAGCCATTTAATCAACCTAGAAACTCTATGCATGTGACCTCATATGTTCGAATCTAAGCCGGTAGTATAGGAACATCTTCCTATACTAATCGATGTGACCATCTAGCAATGGTACCCGACGTCCGGATAGGCCGAATATATGCGAAGCAAATATTCTGGAACCCTGGACTATGGTTACTGTATAATTCAATCCCTTTGACTCCTAATGCCAGGATGACTTAGAGCTCACTGTCAACCCTATAATTAGTATATCCATTATGTGATTAATTTTAGATATCCCATGACTCCTCACTGGGATTACCCTGGCAAAGGTTTTACTAAATTAATCACAAGACATTATCTCCTATTTTCAGAAGGGGTCAATTCCATCTCGACTCACAACTGACTACGCAAGTACTTGACTGCACTCAGTGACCTTCCGTCACTGAATTAGAAATTCAGATAGTCCGGTACCAAAGTACAGTGAGTTGCTTGCTAGTCACAGGTTGCGATCTCAGGTCAGAGGGCCAAACTTATATCTATATCCACTCGGAACATCTCTTGACAGTAAAGTATTCCGAAATTGATCACGTTCAGTGAAATGTACTCCTACACTTCACCTGTGTGGCATACCAGTGTCTCCACACTCCTTGGTTAAAAGGACAATCAACGTATATGTCACACAATGACCTAATCTCGATAATGGTGCGTCCCAGTAGCAACATATCATTTGGTCACGAACCAGTTTAAGGATTCAAAGATAAATCCTCCTTTATCATAACATAAGTCCTAAGGACTTCATCATATAAGAGTTCATTTGGAGATGTACAATGATGAATAATGCCAAATAATACTTTATCAATTTGTCAATTCATTTACAAAATTCAATTATCAATATGCTGACGATTGACATTTAGGATACAATTCCCACCGCACGCTACCCACCAGCCTAAGCTGCATGCCATTCGGCTCAGAGCCACACTCCCTCATGATGAGGACGAACAGTGCCTCTGCCACCTAGGCCTTTCTACTGGGACTATAAATAACCCGGTCAGGTAACTTCTAAGAAATTTTTGGTTGGACCAAATTTATCCCACTCTAACTTGATCGTCGGAGGGTCCTCACCGAAAACAGCGGTGAGGCTTTGTGCAGGTCCGCTGCCGCCGTCGTGCAGGAGGTGGCCACCGTCTTCTTCTTCCAACTATCGGCGACTCCCTTCGGCATGGTCACCCTCGGGCCAAATTTGAACCACAATATTTCTAGCGCTAGAGGAAGGGCTTGAGCCATGACCACGAGAATAATGAGCCAGGAAGCCCCCAAATGCGTCAAGCAACCGGAAATCAGCACTCGACTGCTCCCTCCAAAGTCCACCCCCTACACCGCTTGTACCGGCAGACCAAATTTCTCAAATCCAGATAGAACAGTTTTATTTGCTCGTCTAGCAAGTCCAAGCTATGGCTGTAGTTATTCAAATCCTTCATCCGGCCGGAGCTTTATCAATCGCTGAACTCGACAGGAAAGTCGAGAAAGCGAGACGACAAATCCAGATGCTTTGGGATCAGGTTGTGGAACTCTGCGAGGAGCGCTATCGATCGAGAAGCAGGTCCCCTCAGAGGTCCGAAAGATATGTCTGCCACCGAAGTTTTGAGGAGTACACTCCTTTCACATTTTCCCGAACCGAGATCCTCACCAAAATTGAGGGTTGCGACTACCTCCAATCTCCTCTGAAGATGCGACCGTCCAAGTCACGGAAGTATTTGGGCAAATACTGCCGCTTCTATAGGAATCACGGTCACGACACAGAGAATTGTTACCGGCTCCGTGATAAGATCGAAGTAATCGTCCGCCAAGGCCTCCTGAGCCGGTTCGTCGGTGGGTCGACCGACAGAGCAAAGCTTAATGGACAGACTTCGGGGCCATCTAACGGGCCCAACGATAGACGCTCCGGCATGGGCACTATCAACACCCCATCTACATGTCTTATGCGTTAACGCCGCCTTAGCCCCAAGGGGCCGAAAAGAGGCCACACTCTCATCGGCCCGAGGCTGGTGACTCTAGATGTAAATTACTCCTCCAAGAAAGGACCTTAACCCCTTCAGGTCCGGGCTTTCTTCCCCCAGACTGTGTAAATTAATGAAGTTATCCTTCGAAACTTTTCCAAAGCGTCTCTGAAGCGCCCTAGTGGGCTCGACGCATTATGGATGCCTTGGCTGCACGAGTTATATATTGATAAATCTATAAAGTCATCCCACGAGTTCCATCTACAATGTCATCCCTCGAGCTCGGCTCGGGATGTCCTGCGGTGTCAATGGGGAGCCAAGAAAGAGTACCCTTGTCCGCAGAATTCTACAAGTATGCCTCTGATCTGAGTAGGGAGCATCTACAAAGTCATCCCTCGAGCTCGGCTCGGAATGCCCTACGGCATCAACGGAGAGCCAAGGAAGAGCACCCCCGTCCGCAGGATTCTACAAGTATGCCTCTGATCTAAGGGAGGGGGGCATCTACAAAGTCATCCCTCGAGCTCGACTCGAGATGCCCTGCGGCGTCAACCGGGAGTCAAGGAAGATCACCCCCATCCGCAAAATTCTACAAGTACGTCTCTGATCTGGGTGGGGCGCATCTACAAAGTCATCCCTCGAGTTCGGCTCGGGATGCCCTGCCGCGTCAACGGAGAGCCAAGGAAGAACACCCTCGTCCGTAGGCTTCTACAAATACGTCTCTGATCTGAGTGGGGGACATCTACAAAGTCATCCCTCGAGCTTGACTTGGGTTGCCCTGCGGCGTCAACGGGGAGCCAAGGAAGAGCACCCACGTCCGCAGGATTCTACAAGTATGCCTCTGATCTGAGTGGGGGGCATCTACAAAGTCATCCCTCGAGGTCGGCTCGGGATGCCCTGCGGCGTCAACGGGGAGCCAAGGAAGAGCACCCCCATCCGCAGGATTCTACAAGTATGCCTCTAATCTAAGTGGAGGGCATCTATAAAGTCATCCTTTGAGCTCGGCTCGGGATGTCCTGCGGTGTCAACAGGGAGCCAAGGAAGAGCACCCTCGCTTGCAGGATTCTACAAGTACGCCTCTAATCTGAGTGGAGGGCATCTACAAAGTTATCCCTCAAGCTCAGCTCGGGATGTCCTGCAGCATCAACAGAAAGCCAAGAAAGAGCACCTCCATCTGCAGAATTCTACAAGTACGCCTCTGATCTGAGTGGGGCCATCTACAAAGTCATCCCTCGAGCCTGGCTCGGGATGTCCTGCGGCATCAACGGGAGCCAAGGAAGAGCACCCCTGTCTGCAGGATTCTACAAATAAGCCTCTGATCTGAGTAGGGGGAATCTACAAAGTCATCTCTCGAGCTCAGCTCGGGATGCCCTGCAGCGTCAACGGAAAGTCAAGGAAGAGCACCCCCGTCCGCATGATTCGACAAGTATGCCTCTAATTTGAGTAAGACGGCAACTGCAAGGTTTATTTAAATCTCGAGTTGGCATTAGCCCTCGAACGGATTCTTATTCTCGGGTAGATACTTATCTCCAAGTTTATTATTATTTTCGAGTTGGCATTGTCCCTCGGGCGGACTTCTAATCTCGAGTTGGCATTAGCCCTCGAGCGGATTCTTACTCTCGGGTAGATGCTTATCCCCGAGCTCATTATTATTTTCGAGTTGGCGTTGTCCCTCAGACGCGCGGTCCCCGCAATGCAGAGGTCCGACCCTCTTGGGTTCCGAAATCGGAGAGGTCAGGTCTATTAATCATGACGGTTCGTATGTTCCACGACGGCCGTGATTGACCGTATCTCACAAGGTAACATGCACTCCTACCAGTTTAATCAGGCGGTTCAGAATAATTTGAGGTAGACGCTTATCCCCGAGATCATTATTATTTTTGAGTTAGCATTGTCCCTCGGACGGATTTCTAATCTCGAGTTGGCATTGGCCCTCAAGTGGATTCTTACTCTCGGACAGATGCTTATCCCTAAGCTCATTATTATTTTCAAGTTGGCATTGTCCCTCGAGCAGACTTCTAACCTTGAGTTGGTATTAGCCCTCGAATGGATTTCTACTCTCAGATGGATGCTTATCACCGAGCTCACCTGTATTTTCGAGTTGGCATTGGCCCTCGGGTGGGCTTCTATCCTTAAGCTAATCTCCAGTCAGTTTCTTCCTCCTCCGATTTCTCTCTCTTTGGCAAGGCTTAAAGCGGCCTGCACTATTAAACAAAGAGCTACAAGCTCTCTCCATGTAAGGTTTATCTTCGAATCGAAGGTATATGCCGAGCCAGAAGACTTCTGCAAATGCCAAACGTGCCTCTTGCAATGTGAGATAGGCTTGGACCTAAGTTACGTAGTTCGGATCTCGATATCCAAGCATGAAGCAGGACAAGCTCAAATACTTGATCCAAGGCAAACCATATTGAAGAAATATGAACTTCATTGATAACAAAAGCCGAAGGCCAAATATAAGGGTGCCCGACCTTGAGGTTGGGTTAGCTACAAAGGGCCCAAATGACCGACTTCACAAAAATAAAAACAAAAAATTAATCGACGTGGACGACTTCCACATTGGCATCGGGTGCGGCCTCCGTTCTAGTCGTGACCTCGGAAGCACCGTCTCCACTAGCCTCAGCTCCAACACCGGCACCAGGAATGGCTACTGATTCCATCCCAGCGGCAGCTTCGGAGGCGATCTCTGGCCTGACCTCGGCATTGGCCTCCGCAGCGTTCTCGTCCGCCTCGGCAGCTTCGTCCAGGTTTGGCTCAAGGCTACTAAGATCAACTCTAGGGTAGAACTGCTAGACTTAGAGGCGACAATTATCAAAGCCTTGAACCATGGCAGCAGTAACCCCTTCCGCCAGTTCGGCGAAGTACTTCTCTGACTGATGAAATTTCTCGACAGCCACACAGGCGGACGACTCCACTAGATTTTCAAGTTGCTCAATTTGTAGTTCCCGTTCCTCTGCTTCGTCCTGAAGTCTAACCAGGACGGCTTCGAGCTCGGAGATGCGGCTTGTAGAAGAGGAGCGAGCCTGGGAATGCTCGGCCTCCATATCTTGGATTTGGGCGAGCCTGTCCTTTATTAGGACTTTGGTAGCTCGCACTTTCTTCTTGGCCATCCGAAGCCACTGCGCGGTAGCTGTAGCCTTCTCCTCGGCCTCGCGCTACTACTGCTCAATGGCCGCCGCCCATTCCTCGGCCTCTGGCTACCGTTGCGCAACAGTTGCCGCCCAGGCTTTGGCCTCCTACTCCTAGAGCTCGGCACGCTTCATCCTCGGCCTAAGCACTCTCAGCTCCTCCTAGTCGGCAAGCATGCTGGACATCAGCACATCGACCACGTGAAGAGACTGGCATGAAAAGATAAAGTATCAACAAAAGTCGAACATTCACAAAGAAAATAAATAAGGAACGAAAGGATGGCATTACTCGCCCACACGCTCGCCGAGTAGATGTGTTGGACGAGATCGCCAAGGCTCTCCTCCATCAGTGCGCGGTCACGCGGGAGCATGATGCTGTGCACGAGCCCGCGAGCAACGTCCTCGGACTCGAGGGCTAAATTGCCCTCAGGTGCACGATGTTGATGTTGCAATTGCTCCCTACCGGGCTCAGAGAACATGGGCTCGACCCTTGCTAAGGCCGGAACCTCGGAGAAGGTCGCAGCCTCAGCACAGATTGGAGCTATAGAGGGGATTAAAGTCCCGGGCCTACTCCCCAGCTTGGGGTTCAATCCAAGCGGGTGGGCGATTGCCCCGACCTCCAGAACTTGATTGACGGGTGCGACCGCCACTTGGTCAAAAGGATCTTCTCCAATCGTTGACTGGGGCATCTCGGCCTCTACTGCAAAGCCTTGGCTGAGTCCGACCCCAGCAGAGGCGATGACCTCGAGCTCTCCCCGCTTAGTCTCAAGGTCAGATGCGACTTTTGCTTTCTTCGGCCTCCCCTCAGGTCGGACCCCTTTGAGGGCGGCTCTCTTCTTCCTATACGCGGCTATCAACGTCTCGGTATTGAAGATCATGTTTGCAATGTCTGGAGACAAAAGATCTTATCAGAATCCGACATAAAAAGAAAGAAGAAAAAGCTAAACTACTCTTACCCTCGGGACAAGGTGGGCTCAGACCAAGATTTACTAAGGCCTCCTCGCTGAGCAGGTCGGGAGCCGATGAGTTTTTTTTAGTCCGAGTAAACTATCTAAGGTCCCCTGCTCAGACTACAACAACCGTAGAAGCCTATTGTTTGCCGAAGCCAGCGGAAAGTTTTAAGTCGGATTAAATCCCCACGACTGCTCGGAGAAAATAAAGAAAACATTATTCTTCCATCCGTGAATGGAAATGGGCATGCCCCCAAACAGCTTGCGGCCTTCTCGAGGGGAGAAGTACCACCATCTTTTGTCCACAGGGTTGCCTTTTAATATAAAGCAACTTCTGAAGATATTCACTGAGAGGGAGAGACTATGTGCCAGGCAAAGGGCGAGGAAGCCGATGATTATTCTCCACGAGTTCGGGGCGAGCTGTGCAGGCACCAGGACATAGGCCGTCAAGAGCTCCTCCACGAATTCGTGTAGAGAAAACCTCAACCCTGCTCGGAGCGTATCTACGTACCTCCGACCCAACCATTAGGTGGGTTGGTGACTCGCCCTCCGAGATCCGAGAGCTCGAGGACGAACTCCAGAAGAATGAAGAATCAGGCTTGGACCGAGCCCAGATCCTCGTCGCTTATGAGCGAGCCGGTTCCATACGGGCTCGGGCCCCCATCGAGCTCAACCTCCCCCACATTGGAAGAGGCCTGAGCTCGTGATGGACCTACATCGAACAACGATGCCCTCATCGGCGAGTCCATTGCTTTGGTCTTAGATTACAAAAAGGGGAGAATATGAAAGACTCTCTGAGCGACCGAAAGAAGGGATAAAATATCTACCCGAAAGCTCGCCGAAAAAGGTGATCAGGAAGAGAAAGGGAATGACCGCCGGGAGGTGAAAGTAATGCCCGATGCAAAGATTGACGGAAAGCTCGGAGAGTACCCGGAGAAAAGCTCTAACACCATGGCAATGGCGGCTGAAAGAAGAGGACAAGGAGCAGGGAGGGTCAAGCAACGATCCTAGGGCCCCTCTTTCAGGCCTTATATATCCTACTACAGCGGCTCCGATTAGGTAGCCTAAACGATCAGACAAGTCGGGGTTCGCCACGTGATGGGCCTTAAGACAGCCTCGGTAAATCTTTTCGAATCGCCGCACTAAATGCTGATCATTATAGAGGGCGTTCCGGAGCTCGAAACGTTGATAGCTAGCCTCTTGCATTCCATCTGGCTTGACGCTTTAGAGAAGGGAGCATTAATGGCTGGCTTCTTGCATTCCGCCAGACGGGATGCTTCAGGGGATGGGGTATTAATGGTCAACCCCTCCTCGTCCCATTCCAGCAACCCTTCTGAAAAGAATGCCTACGTGGAACACCGACAAATTCCCACGACGGATTATACTCAGGAAAATGTGGCAGCTCAAGCCTCCCAAGTCCGACGCCAAGCTCCTAGCTATGAAATGTGCTGAGGTATATCTAGTTTGATATGCATCTCTTCATAAACACTTGACTAAAGCACTGGACGATTAATGGTCTGGCTACTTCCGTCGCCCGAGTTGAAAGGCCACTCGACCTCGGAAGTGGGGGCTAAATGATGGGGGGCGAAATGGATCATCCAGCCCACAGCTAAAAGGTTGCCCAGTTTTGGCCCAATAAACGCCAACATCGTCAGGTTGAATCCACAGTCCGGCCCAAAACCAGCTCGACTTCGGACTTCGCCAAAAGCTCTATTGGCTTTAGATATTCGTCGACTCCCCCGACCAAGTTCGGGGTGCCTCCAATGTTCGCCGACCCACTCCGATCAAGCTCGGAGCGCCTACTTCAGTAGTACGCCCCGATCCTCGAGCTTGGGGCGCTCCACCGAGCACACCTCAGAACCTGAGAAGCCGAGCTACCCCCAGCATCCGTCTAGCCGACCTCGTCAAATGCATGATGCGACCTCTCAATGGGCTCGGCCTCGCCAACAGCCGCATCTATGTGCATGCCTATGCCTTTCTATGTGGCCGTACATTATAGCACCACCATGCCACACTTCGATAGCTGACCCTCGACAGTTAAAGGATGGTACCATGACTACTCCGGTCATATCCTGCTGTGACTGTCAACACCTTACCATTTTCAAGAACGGACAGTACCACATGCTACCCACCAGCTTAAGCTGCGCACCATGCAGCTCAGAACCACGTCCCCTCATGATGAGGGAAAACAGTGCCTCTGCCACTTGAGCCTCTCCACCGGAATTATAAATAGCCCAGTCAGGTAACTTCTAAGGGACTTTTGGCTGGACCAAATTTGCCCCACTCTAACTTGATCGTCGGAGGGTCCTCACCGAAAACACCGGTGAGGCTTTGTGCAGGTCCGCTGCCGCCGTCATGCAGGAGGTGGCCGCCGTCTTCTTCTTCCAACTACCAGTGGCTCCCCTGACTCCTCTGACATGGTCACCCTTGGGCCAAATTTGAACCACAACAAGTACATTCCAAAGTATCAAGGAAAGGCCAGCACTTTATGTTCTTGTGAGTCGGAAGACCTAGTGGAGTCAATAGAATGATAATGGATGAAATTGGCAGTCCGATTAGTTGCTTGGTTGGCCTCCTATCCTATGTGAGATGCAATTGTCAGGGGGCTGTTTGGGAGTCCTTCGTAGTGGAGTCTTAGGGGCTGTTAGGGGGTATCTTACTGGAAGCAGGGGTGGCAATAGTGGATGTGTTCTGCAACAGCCCTCAGCAAGTTATATTAGTAATCTCTGAGCCTGATGAAGCTCCTTAGGATTAGTGTGGTGTATATGCTAGCATTGACCACAAGTCGAGGAGACTACTGTAGGAGGAGGTCACTAGCCTTATATCCTAGGGGGTCCCGACCTTGGTGGCAGGAGATTTCAATTGCATTTTGGGTCGTGCGAGAAGCGAGGTAGCAGTGCCCATACCGACAAGGTGGAAAGGAGAGAGTTTCGAAGTTTTTGGTGAGGAATGAGCTGGTGGACCTTGGTTTCTCCGGATCGCGGTTTACTTGGTGCAATAATCGCGAGGGCCGAGCCAAAGTCTGAGAGAAGATCGATCGGGCGGTTGTATCTCCATGTTAGATTCAGCACTTTCCGACATACTAGGTTGTGTCAGCTGCAGCCCCCATTCTGCTTTGAGAAGATATGGTTGTCGTACCTCCAGTCCTGGGACATTGTCCAAGAGGCAAAGGCAATGTCGGTACGGAGTGATGCCATGCAGAGGGTTCGCGCAGACTAGAGCTTACCAAGCGCAGACTCCATAGGTGGAACTGCGTTGTAGTAGGGGATATATTCAGGAGGCTAGAGGAGGTGGATGCGTCCATTGCCGAGCTTCAGGGGAGGGAGGACCATATGGGTGGGCTGTCAGAGGCCGACTTGAGTAATTTGTGGCGGAAGCTCGCCATGCACCACTTTCTCCTAAGGCAGCAGGAGGTGTTTTGAAAACCGAAGTTCCGAGTCCAGTGGATGAAGGAGGACGATAGGAACACTCTCTTCTTCCACCGATCGACCATTATTAGAAGGCAAAGAAGTATGACTCGTTCCTTGAGGGATGGGACTAGGTAGTGGGTAGAGGAGGAGAGCTTGATCCGACGAGTGCTGGTGGGCTTTTTCAGATCCAGGTAGATGGAGGATGGCGGATCTGAGGGCAACACCATGTTTCCGCAGCCAAACACTGGGTGGGGGCGGTGAAGAATGCTGTCTTGGTGAGAGCCATCTTCGAGTCTAAGGTCAGGGAGGCAGTTTGGGCTCTGGGGGAGGACAAAGCCCCAGGGCCTGGTGGCTTCCCCCCCTCCTTCTTCTGGAGGTACTGGGGTATTGTTGGAAGGGCGGTGGTGGAGGTAGTCCAGTTATTCTTCAATACGACAGTCACGACAGACGATTGGAAGGCCACTTTGGTTACCTTGATTCCGAAGCGGCACGATGCGGCGGAACCTAGCCACTATAGGCCTATCAGTCTATGTACCACCCTCTACAAGGTAGTAGCTAAGATTCTGATAGGCAGGATGAAGCCATTGCCACCTGGTCTCATTTGTCAAGAGCAGGAAGCTTTTGTTGGAAGGTGAAGCATCTCTGACAATGTTATGATTGCCCAAGAGATGAGTGGGATCTGCACCGAGCTCCGAGGCGGCATTGCTTCATGGCAGTGAAGCTTGACATAGAATGGGTATATGATAGAGTCCGAGTACAGAAATGCGGGTGCGATAGGAGATCAGAGGGTTGTTTGGCATGAGGGAACAAAATAGGGCCTTGGTACTATTTGGGAGTCTCTATTATCGGAAAGAGGTTGTGAGTGTCAGAGTGCCTCAGTGTGGTTTAGTGTATCTAAGAGCGGTCGGAGGGCTGGGGGCGGCTTCGCTATCCATGATGGGTAGGGTGACCTTGATGAGGTCGGTCTTGTGCTCTATGCCGGTCTACCTCATGTTCAATACCGTTGTCCCTAAGACGGTGCTGCCGAGCATCGAGCGGCTTGTTCAGGCCTTTCTCTAGGGGTCTTATGGCGGTGGCCACGGGGTGCATCTTGTAGCTTGGGAGTCTATCTGCCAGCCAACCTAAGTTGGGGGACTAAGGTGCAATCTCTTTTGATGAGGAGAAAGGCACTGATCACCCGGCATGCAGCCAGATTTGTTCTGGAGCCATATTGCTTTTGGAGTTAGGTGATGGCAGCCCTGTATGGTCTTGCTTGGATGGGTGAGGTACTGACAAGGGGCCGAAAATGCTCTTCCATTTGGCGAGAGATCCGTAGGTATGTGCCTTTGGTCTTGACTAACTGTAGATGGCCGATCGACGATGGGCAGAGTGTGGATGCAGTGGAAGACCCCTGAGTGGACTCGCTCCTGGTTAGGCATTGGCCAACTATGGTCCATGTCGAGGCCCTGGGAGGACTTTGGGTATGCGACCTTCTTCGCTCTGGAGGGGTAGGGTGGGATACCACCCGGATCACCCAGCTATTTGGAGATCAGCTTGCGGAGAGGATCTAGTTAGTGCCAATTTTGGGATGTGCCAGCCCCGACGTGAGAGTGTGGAGCTCGACCTGCAGATCCAAGATTAGGGTGGGCGATTTCTACAGCATTTTCCAAAGTGAGCAGCACCCGAGGGTGGATTACGCGCTTCGGCCTGCACCCGAGGGTGGCCTTATTCCTCTAGAAGGTTGCCTGGGGCTGGCTCCCAACGAGACTTGTCCTGAGTGGAAGGGGTTTGGATGTTCACCCTCAGTGCCCCTTGTGCCAGGTGGTTGAGTCAGCAGACCATGCTTTATTCCAGTGCCAACATGCGAGGAGGATCTCGGAGCTTGCCATGACCCATTGGAGGTTTGGTGTCACTCGACGTCCTTTCTGCAGGTGATCAGATGGCGGGCTATTATCCCGTGATCCCGACAGGTGGCTACTATGGTGACCTATATAGCTTATCAGTTCTGGCTGTCCAGGAACACCTGGACATTTGGTAAGAGCTGTCCTCCACCGAGGTTCATGGTCGAGCGG
Organism: Phoenix dactylifera; assembly: GCF_009389715.1. Taxonomy (NCBI): domain Eukaryota; kingdom Viridiplantae; phylum Streptophyta; class Magnoliopsida; order Arecales; family Arecaceae; genus Phoenix; species Phoenix dactylifera. The sequence goes on along the minus strand of NC_052392.1, from coordinate 11,372,170 downwards.
GCCTGACTCTAGGCGATAGAGATTGCTCAGTCGCAGCTGTTGGATGGACCCTTGATAGCTCAGGATATCTGGGGCTCTACTTCTGCTCGTGGAGCATCTCGTATGGTATTTTTTGCCTGGGAGCCCCCAACGCCAAGTTTCCTCAAGGTAAATTTTGACAGATGCCTATTGGATGGTGGGAGAAGGGGATGTGCCGGCTTTATCATCAGAAGGCCGGAGTCCAGAGTGATTGCGGTTGGTGGTTGGCAGATCTTCGACACCTCGATCCCGGAGGTTGAGCTGAGGGTGGCTTGGGCTGGCTTAAGTTATGCTCGGCGGGAACTGCAGGCAAGAGTTGTACTGCTCGAGGGCGATTCAGTGACAATCACTGGCTGGATTCAGCAGAACGTAGGTGGGGTGGGTGACTACCATCCGCTGCTTAGGAACATCCGGACTATGGTCTATAGTGGAATGGCTTTGCAGACAAAGCATGTGTATAAAGAGGCCAATGGGGCAGCGGATTGGGTGGCCTTATATGTGACCAACCACTTCAAGGATACTCTTTGGGTGGGGGAGAGAGGGTTACTAGGTGCGCTTCGAGACCTATTATTTTTTAACTTTTTTGGCTGTATCCGTACCTGTAATGTAGATATATCCGTTTTAGCAAAAAAAAAAAAAAAATAGACGACATGAATGACCACTAGCTTCTGTAGTCGGAGCTCTGGACACCAAATATCCAGCAGGGGGCTGGGTACTTAAAATGAACAGCGATGAACTGTTGTTAATCCATGCCACCACAGTGGTTGTATCCCCCTCCAACCAGACCGGCCCAGGTAGCCTGAAGCTCGGCTTCAGGAACAGAACCGTTGGTTTGAGGCCTGACCTCCTGCACCTATTCTCTTATGTCAATTTCTTGTTTTATTCGAACAATAAAACTAGTAACAACATATCTGATTTAATTAATGTTAAAGTGTTGGAAAGTGAAGACCATTCACTCTTGCGTTGCGACTCGCAAAGTGACTGCAGACCCTCTTCCCATCTCCAAAGCCACTTCGGCACTTAGAAAATCATTACTTCATTCCCCATTTCCATACTGAACCACGTACATAATAGTTGCTCACTTTTCCCGGGAACTATTTTAGGTTTGTCACTTCCACCAAGCTAAAAGTTATCTGATAAGAGATTTATGTATTGAATATGATACCATCATTCTTCAAGTCGCATGGGATTTCCATTTTGAATGGCACCTGTTGGTTGACTTTGTTCAGTATCATCAAGAATAAGAACTCACAACTCCCAATGGAGGTTATTTTCTAGTCTTGTGCCTTGCAACTCCAAGAAACCAAGGCTTCAACTACCAAAATCAAGTAAGACTGCAAAGTAGCAAGCCACTTGAATCACCGAATTTTCTCCTAACCTTCAAGTCTGGTTTGAGTCCCAGAATCGCAACATTCTTCTCCATCTATGTTTGGTACAATAATTAGCTCTACCTAGAATTCAACATCCCACACGAAATTGACACAACCTAACCCGAAATAGGCCACTGTTTCTTTTTTGCCAGGGATTGAACCAAACCTTGGAAAAATCTTGGTCCTACGCCTCGTTACGGATCGTTGACGTGCCTCATCCCAGTGATAACGTTTTGGCCTGGGCGGTGGGAGCCCACACGTTCCGACGATCTCGTACTCCCGATACGTTTAAATAGAAGAGAATTTTCGCCAATCTCCCCTGTCCTCCCATGGCGGAGCTCAAAGAGCGGCTCCTCCCGCCCAAACCCTCGTTCGCCACCGCCACACCGGCGGCCTCGAATCCTCAGGAACCCTCCGCCGCCTGCGCCGGGCACCGCCCCCTCTTCCAGGGCATGGACTTCCTGGGGCTCAAGAAGCGGGGTCAGGGCCGCCGGTCGTGGATCTGCGTCGACTCCACGACGGGGGGCTCGCAGGTGATCGAAGTGGACAAGTTCACGATGATGCGGCGGTGCGACCTCCCAGCCCGCGACCTCCGCCTCCTGGACCCGCTTTTCGTCTACCCCTCCACCATCCTTGGCCGGGAGAAGGCCATCGTCGTCAATCTCGAGCAGATCCGCTGCATCATCACTGCCGACGAGGTGTTCCTCCTCAACTCCTCCGACGTCTATGTCTTGCAGTACGTCGCGGAGCTCCAGCGCCGCCTCACCGCCCACTCTGTGGACGCCCTCGCCGGCGGGTCCACTCCGCCGGACTGCCTCCCCTTCGAGTTCCGGGCACTCGAGGTCGCACTCGAGGCCGCCTGCACCTTCCTTGATGCACTGGTACCATCTTGATTCCCTTGTTTCGCGCTTTAGACTCTAGGTTTCTTTCATGCGAGATTTGCTCTAATATAGTGGCTTAGGAGACAACCTGAACCTAAACCGATAACTGAACCGATATTGGTCGAAGAGTACAAAACGAGTTTAGAGTTTGGATGGTTGATGCAACAGTGATATGGTGTGGTGATTGTCCCCCCTCCTGCATGGAAAATGGATATAGTATTTGAGACTGAATCGGTACTCATTAACATGGTACCGGATTGGTTTGTTATCGGACATATGGTATCGGTACCTTGGGTGTTCTCTTTGCGGGCATAACATAGTAATGCAGTTGGTGCAGGCAAAAGACTGTTAAATGGATCTTGATCGATTACATAAAAGGATTTGTGAATCTACTCTAGAAAAATACTGAATAATTGCTACTTGAGGAGTTGTTGGATTGGTTTCCATGGAGTTTGTTGTTGGAGATGCGTGAAGAATACTTATCTCTGGAAGGAGCTTTAGTGGCATTGTTTGCAGAATTTTGAATTGAAGAGTAACCTGGTTGATGGTGAGAATGCTTCATGATTTAGAAGTGTACCACACAGACCATCAAAGGACATGCTATGTGCATGAATGTTGAAACCAAATTTTCAATAGTCCAATCCAAGGTATTGGACTGCGGTGGAAACAAGACCATCATCACTAATCAATTGATAAATGATGCCACCCAGCAACCCAGCCTATTGATTTGATATATTCTGGAACAGTCAAGATACCTGTATTGACTTGAGAAAGAGTATCATTAAGATGCATGACGGGTCGTGAACGGAAAGAGCAAATGTCCGGGTCAAACTGGGTCATGTTCCATTGGAAGTGGATGAATCAGGAACATGACAAAGAAAATCAAGTGAGAGCAAACTGCGTAATTTCAAATGCAAATGAAATTGATACAGCCGGCCGGCTATGAAAGAGAAGGAATTTTGTTATTGTCAGACAACTATAATATATAGACAGTTTCCTTGACAGTAGGGAGTCTATTTCTGTCCTCTTTTTGGTTGCTGGACTTTCTCTCATACGGGCTCTTGCTTTCACTTTCACAAAGAAATTTTGTTTTTCATATTTTGAAAATGTAGTGAAAGTTTGCCACACAAAGATGACTGAAGAGATTTAGAAAATCCAATATAGGGTCAAAGATAAGAAGATGATTTGAGATCTCTGGACCATGCCTTGTGAACTTGTCTCTGCTTGCTACATTTGTGTTCCTTTGTATTTACTGACCCTATGCTCCTATCAAGATCCTCTTGAAATGTAAACTTCCTACTTGTCCCTTGCTTTCCTCTAAGTCTTTCAACTGAATTGTTGGTTGAATCTCCTTCAAAATCAGGTACCACTTATCGTTGTCCAACACCCAACATTAGCTTGCTTCACACATTTTGACCTTAGAAGACTTTGAAGATAGTGAAGCCTCATCTGAAAATTGGCAGAGCCTTTCCAAAAATTAAGCGTAAAACTACAGCCAACTCTCCTAACCACAAAATTTTGTGGAAATTGGTCCTTTCAACAATCCTTAAGAGGACATTGTAGTGTATAAGAATCTCAAATGACAAACCAAAGAAAACATTAAACTTCATGTTTGCAGGGCTTCATAACCAAATTGTGTAGTTTAAAATGCATTCCTTGGTGTACTAGTGGCATGCCGGCTTAGCATTGGAAGATTTAGATCATGCTTCGCCATGTCATTTAGTGCCAATGCTTGCATGTATTGGCATATCATCATGCTAAGTACTAGTTCACTGTTGGCAGTGTGCTAGTGCTGCATGTTTTGATGCAACACATCATGCCGTGCTGCGCTGAAATCCATTAATGGAAGAAAAGAAGCTTTACCAAGAAGTTCTTTCAACTTTTCATCTCCATTCTCAAGTTATCCTTATCTTGTAAGAAGGCAGGGAAATGCTCCAGAACAAAATAAGTAAGGCAGACTACTTTCTCGCTTAAGATTATGCTCTAAACAAGGACACTAAATTTCTTCCCTGTATTTCTCAATAAAACCTTGGATAATGATGTTTCTCTTAAAAGATATTAAAATAGATCATGGCCGCCATCCACCATAGGTAAATGACCACCACATCATTTATCATTTGAAATTATCACATTATACTATGCCCCTCTCAAAGCCTCAATGAATGCTGAGATTTATGTGTACATAATGCTCATTCTTTCACATGGGTAATAAGGACTCCATTCTAAATTTGAATACACAGGATATTGTACTAATTGTCAGAGTGTGAAATATATATAGATATGAAATGCATATAGACAATGCTTCTCCAGTATTCCCTTCCACCCTGTTTGGCCTTCAAACTACAGAAAGAAATGTGTGCCTCTCTCTCTCTCGCAAACACTTAGCAATTGTGCGAGTGGCAAGAGGTTATTGGGTACGATTACATTGCTTATAAATAGCTTTGCATTGATATCATATGACAACATGAATGCATGTGGATTCTGTAGTCATAGTCAAAAATTGTAGCTGAGAAGGTGCATCTTAAAACATTTATGTTATAAATAAAAAACTCACCCATGCACGGATTCCTTCGTGCATCCATAAATAGATGTCTCCTTTTTCGCTTACTCTTAACAATAACCTGCAAGCAAGATCCTTTATATATTGGGTCTACAATTCTGAATTATAATATATACCACTGAAGTTCTGGGGCTTTATACTCTTGTGTGACCCACTTGTTTGTTGACCGATTACCCACTGTGTACAATTAACTGGCCCTGTTCTGAACTGCAGATAATTAACACCTCGACTATTATCACCACAGGTGTCAGGAGCCACCACAGGTGCCAGGAGCCCATTGACCACTGCCAACAAATAGAAAATATTTGAGATACTATGTGTATATTTTCACAAGAAAAGGAATCAATGCTTTAAATTTTTGAGAAAGTATTAACCAATATTTCTAATTTTTGAAGAAAATATTGAATCAGTCAATGTTAGACACCTTTTGCCACCATATGTAAAGGTGCTGTTCTCAAGTGGTTTATTCTGAATGCAGTTTTGTTTCCATTTTCCCTAGTGAATGCATCCTTAATATTGCAAATGTATGCTTAAACTTAGTTCAAACCAGTTCATGAGACCTGAAGTTGAATCTTCACCTCTATGTTTCTTATTTTAACCTGTATCTTTTGTTTTTGTATTTGACTAATTGTGGATCTTATTCATCTGCTGAAGTGCATAACAATTATTTATGATTCGTGGCTGGCTGATATTAATATCATATGTGTGTGTCTGCATTTTGTCCCTGAATAGAAACTGAAGATGACTGTAAAATTCATTAGGTTGCTGAACTAGAAATTGAAGCATACCCTGCATTAGATGAGCTGACATCAAAGATCAGCACACTTAACTTGGAACATGTGCGCCGATTGAAAAGCAGGCTCGTTGCATTGACTAGGAGAGTTCAAAAGGTAGACCCTTAATGTCAGCTGCCGCTTAGCAATTTCATATATATATCTCTCCCTGCTGTTTTTAATACCATTAAAGTTTTGCTTGGATAGGCTCGGGATGAGATAGAGCAGTTGATGGATGATGATGGTGATATGGCTGAAATGTATCTTACGGAGAAGAAAAGACGAAAGGAAGCATCATTCTACAGTGACCAGTCTATGCAAGGATTTGGTTGTATTGGTGCTGGAGTATCAGTTTCTGCTCCAGTTTCACCTGTTTCTTCACCACCTGAACCTCGCAAGCTTGTTGAGAAGAACTTGAGCCTTGCTAGAAGCAGACAAGAAGATAGTATGAAAAGTTCTGACAACACTGAAAACATAGAGGAGTTGGAGATGCTGTTGGAAGCTTACTTTGTGGTCATTGATAGCACTCTTAACAAACTGACTTCGGTAATCAATGAATTTTATTTTATTTTTATAACATTCTCTGGCATAATTTAAATATCTAAAGATTGGTTGTCTACACTATCTTTTCAGCTAAAGGAGTACATTGATGACACAGAAGATTTTATTAACATTCAACTGGTATTTTTCCCTTCTCCTGAGTTTTATGGTTAATGCTGTACCTTGCTCGTGATTATATTTGTAACATACAATGCCATACTGAGCTGATCCAAAGGGGTTAAAAAATTATTAATGACACATAAGCCATTTCATGATCCAAACAACTGTTTCTTTCTGATCTATTTTGTCAAATCGGATGACTAAACAAGAGAGAAATAAAAATCATTTCTTTCTACAAGTCAAGTGATTCTTTAATTTCTGATGATAATGTGACAATGTTCTGATAGATGTATTATATACATTTTAGCGAACCTGTAATAGTAGTGCTTTGTTTTCTTGTGAAGACATGTGACTGATGATGACGTCTACTGATATCTCTGCTATTATACAAGCATTAGAGTAGCGTTCTATGATAACTATAGATAAGTAAATTCTGTTGGGATAATATTATGTGCCTCCGATCATGTAAAAGAATTCAATAACAAGAAATGTCCACTAATTCAATGATGTATGCCTGCGATGAGTCTTAAATGACAGTGGGATGGGAACTTCAGGTGCAGCTAATTCTCAAAACACAGTAATACAGAGTTATATGTATGTACTCGAGCATGTTGTCTTCTGTAGCTTACTAATACAAAATTGTTGATTAGAAGTTGGGGTAAAAGGACAAAGTTCATCAAAAACCCCATTACTGATTTCAGGGAATTCAAGTTTCCTCAATCTGAGCACAAAAATTGAGCATTATTGTTGTGATTACCATAAGACTTAGTGCCATTGGCTTGAAGAAATACTTTTTAGTTCACCGAGAAAATAAATAAGTTCTTTTGCCAGCACACATGAATATTATTGTAGAACTGTAGCCAGACCACCCTAGGTGCAGGCACATGCCTTGATATTTAATTTATTCCACTAGTTTATGCACAAGATAAATTATATGAATTCAGTAGATCATTGAGCTATGAAATGTACAAAGTTCTAGTATTGATAAACATGTGAATGGTAGCTTATTTGTATAAATTTTTGAAAAATCTTGTGCTCTCCAAAGTCCAAAACACTCTTTGTAGAGCAATAATTACATTGCAAACCATTCTTCGTAGATTTCATGAATGTATATAGTAGCAATGATTTACATTTGATTTAAGGGGTTGTTTGAAGCCCTATAGTTGAAGTTACACTGCAATTCAAGTTGTGTTGCAACTTAAGTTGGAACAGTTGACTTACAATGAAGCTCACTTTTTGTGTTTGGAGCAAGGTATGTCGTACTAGTATCGGTAGGCGTATCGGTCGCCTATTGGACTGATACAGAACCGGTCGCCTACCGGACTGATACGGTACCGATTCGGACCGGTTTGTACCTATACTGAATTAGCCAACGGCGCGTGGCGCGTGCACGGCCACAATGCCACAGTGGGCTGTGGCATCCCGCTGTGGCATTAAATGCCATAGAGCGGCATAATTCCACAGCTAGCGGCATTTAAATGCCGGTGCCGGTTCGCACTAGGCGAATCGGATGGAACCAGTCCAGTTCCGTCCGATTCGCACCATCTGATTTGCTCTTATACCGACCGATACCGGCCGGTTCAGGCCGGTACGGGCTATATACTGCTCGGTTCCAGCCCCAATAGGGTTGGAACTATTTTTCACTACGAACCGTAGCAGTCAGGGACTGGACCGATACAGTACGTGCTGAGCTGGCCGGCACGGGCTGGTTCAGCATACCATGGTTTGGAGGAGAGTTTGGAGAAAAGAGTGGTAAAACTAGAAAGATGGAGAGGAGAGGGGGTGTGGCCCTATCTCGTGATTATGGCAGTTTATGCCACCATGTCCCAAGATGTGCTGTACCGGTATCGGTAAAAGTACCGGTTGCCTACTGGACTGGTACGGTTCTAGTTCAGATCGGTTAGAACCGATACCAAACCGGCCAACGCATAGCGTACGCAGAAAAATGTGTGCGGCCGCGTGCGTTAAATGCCGCAAAGTGGCATTAAACGTGCCCGCACGGGCGTGCTGCCCCACGCGCAGGCTCGCTGCCCCGAGGGCGAGTACTGCCGGTCCGGTTCGCACTGGTACCGGGCTTGTACCGCTCTCGGGGCAGTCGTTTTCCACGCTTGAATCGGACCGGTTAGAAACTGGATTGGTTCGGTACAGGCTGAACCGACCGGTATGAGCCGGGTCAGCATACCATGCCATGTTCTTCACCAAAGTTACTCTAAAAGCCCTTCAATAGAACCTATGTCGCCAACATCAATGAAGTCTAAGATATGGTGTATCTGACGGATATTTTGTTGAACACTTGCTAGTGGATGCTAAGTTGGAGCACTTGACGTACATGGAGATGAGGTATTTTGGATGAAGAGGTTAATGTCAAAGCTATCGATGGCGAGGGTGAGGGCGTGGACCTAGACCCCTATGGGGATGGAGCAGGCAGCGGTGATGGCTTTAAGGAGGGTGAAGAAGGTGAAGGAGAGGTGTGGGATAGGGGGCTAGAGGTGATGCATGGTGGTGTAGAGGCAGAGGTGTGGGTGATGGAGGAGTAGGAGGGTGGATGTCACCATAGGTGAGGGCAGTATTGCAAATGAAGGCGGTTCAAAGGAAAGGGTTGGAGTGCAGGATTTGGGCAAAGATGAGGATTGAGTAGGGGTGGGTGGTGACACGGTGGTCGGCAAGGTGATAGAGGATGTGGGCGACGAGGAAGCTACTACGGTGAAGATTGACATAGAGGAGGCAGTTGTGGGCTTCCCCAAGGTGGGGGAGGCCCGCGACAACATCAAGTGTGGCAACAAGGAGGGATTTGAGAGCGAGGTGAGAGAGGAGAGGGGTAGTGAAGGAGGTGGAGGAGAGATTGGGGAGAGGTCTGGTGAGGTACGATTAGGGAGATTTGGAGGGAGGTGAGGTTGAGATGGGCACCAAAAGGGAGGGAGGCAATAACATGGGGTGAGGTGCTAAAGCTTTGATCCAGATAGAATAAAGAGATTTTTTTTTCCTTAAATTAAGATACCTATTTGAACAACTGCAACTTATCTCACGGCCATTTTGACCACGATTCAACATACCACATGATAGCCTTGAGTTATAGTCCAACAAGCAACTCAATTTATTGTGCAATTTGAGTTGCAGGTAAAGCTGATCATGGGTCGGTCCTTGGGCCTAAACTATATTCATTTTTAATTGGGCTTCGGTTCGAGTGTATTTAAAATTTGGCTTTTTTTTGGCCTAAGCCCGACACATGATCAACTCTACTTGTAGGCATTCAAACAAGCATGCTGGCCCGCTTATGTAACTCAAGTTGCATGGGGCTTTACTTACAAGACTCCTAATAACCTTTAAGTACAAATTGTTAAGTATATTTTTTCTAAAATTAAGCAAATAGTTGTTTTTATGTAGGAATTTATAGAACATAGAGGATTCCGAATTTAAGCAACTACTTGTTCACCTTGACAATCAAAGAAACCCTATCTGGGTGTTTTGACCGTGGTATTTTTCTTTCTCTGCTTTCTGGATGCATAGAAACTAGAAGTTCCGGACTCTATGACTTGGTTGTTGCACCATCAAACTATAGTACCATATAAAAGAGCAATTGCACCAAGGTCGGCGGAACCGTCCCGAATTGCCCCGTTCGGGGTGTCTCGAGCCGTACCGGCTGCGGACCGGGAATGGTTCCGGTGATGAAAACGAGATCGGCGCTGGAGGGGGAGAAGACGAAGGAAAAGGAGGAAGAGAGAGAGAGAGGGGGAGGAAGAGAGAGGAAGAGGAAGGAAGAGAGAGAAAGGTTGAGGCAGGAGAGCCGTCGTGCGGAGGAAGGAGCTGCGGAAGAGGCACTCGCTCTGATTCTCTATTTCTTTTGAAACAGGGGTTGGAGGGGCTTCTTTTATTTTTGGAGATTTTAAGTGAAAGTCGGCAAACCCAGTGGCGACTTCACTTATTTTTTAAAATATTTTAAAATCTCAAAAATAAAAGGGCCCCTCCGGCCCCTATTTCGAATGAAACAAGAGACTGGAGGGGTCTTGGTGAGAAAGAGCAGAATGTGAGAACTCCCTTTGTGCTAATTGCGGAAAAGGTGCGTCTCCGGTTCAACTGTTTTCCGTAGCTTTCCGGCATTTCTCCAGCCTTTGCCTCCTCCGCGCGGCAGCTCTCCGACCCTCCACTGGCTCTCTGCTGGCCTCCCCCTTCTCTCTCTTTTTTCCTCTCTTGTTCTTCCTTTCTCCTGCCTATTCCACTGTGTCGGTATGGGCACGGCACAACATGGCGTGGGCCCGTACCGATTGATCCCGCCGGGCAACCGGTACGGTGCTCGGTACCTGTTCTGCTGACTCTGAATTGCACGACTGTCCACTTTGGCTCCACAATAGTCATGTGTCAACACTCCCCTGCTCTAAGAGACTACCCTACCTGCACTTGCTTTTTATTATATTTATTCGTCCTCATGTGCTCATCTCTCTATAAATTAGTTACGGAGAAGAAAACTGAAAGGTTAACAGAGGCGTTTTACATAGGAAGGTCTCTGTCCTGATTTCTTGATTGATGACAGTCGTATCAAGTAGTCTTTCTTCTAAAATAATAATGTGTATTGCACAAACTGAATGCTAGTGTTGTCGATGAAAGAATTGATATTTGCGTATCTCTTTTTTTCGTGAAAAGATATTTGTTTCTTTTTTCTTAAAATGTAGAGTAGTGTAAGTCCATCAGACACTCTTAAGCCCTTTTACCCACTGAATTGTTCATCATTGACTTGAATCTCTGCTTTCAGGACAATGTTCGGAATCAACTGATCCAATTTGAGTTGCTGCTAACAGTTGCAACATTTGTCGTCGCCATCTTTGGGGTTGTTGCAGGGATCTTTGGCATGAATTTTTCAATAACATTATTTGAAAAACCGAGAGCATTCCAGTGGGTGCTTATAATCACTGGAGTGTCCGGTGTAGTTATATTCTGCTCCTTCCTATGTTATTTTAGATACAGAAGATTATTCCCTTTGTAGGCACGTCGCAGATATAGAGACAGAAACTGATTTCTCTCAGTGCAATCTGCTATGAATTCAGAAGCAGCAATTGCATAAGAGGCCATCATATTTCTATCCCCTATATATATACCATTCTTCCGAGGAAAAGCTTAGGGGATATAAGTAATATTGCTACTGTAGGATGAGAGGATATATTAGTGACGCTTCTAACTTTCTTGCTATATTTCATCTTAACAGACTTTTGCAACTTCTTTCTCCACGGATCTTGTGGGCAGCAGAAATTTGTATAAGTTGGCATGTCTGGCTTTAAAGGAAAATTGGGTGAAGTTCACAAAATTATATTAGTCAATGTTGGCTGAATAAAATAGGATTCAGTGTTGTGCTTCAATGTGCCAGCGTCTCAGCGGCTTAGATGAGGTCCCATGGTCTTGAGAGGCATTCTGGGTGAGGAGTTTCTTATTATATAATTCCATCGCTGGTTCCGACATGCTTAATAGGAGGATTTCAATACTCTTCCAAAAAAAAATTAAAAAAAAGTTTTTGCAGTTATATATTCACCAAATGCAGTTCTTCCTTGTTACCTGGCATGGCAGGTAGTGCTTATATATGAATTCTGTAAGCCCTTACTGTTACGGAGCTCTTTCGTGAAGTTGCTTACTTTCTGCAGCATTTTTGTTTTTTAAGGGGATTGCTATGGTTTTTTCTTTATCAAAAAGTGGTGATTCATCGTTGATTATTTGAGGAAGATGAATGGCTGGCTAATATCGTGAATTTTTGTTTTAATATATCAAAAGTATTTACTCTAGAGATTTGTAAAGCAGCCTTTACACACGCATAAATAAAGAAAGATCTTTATCCCTTCAATACTCTCTGTCATTGTCATTCATCTCCACTCCAACGTCTATTGCATGTGGAATAATTTATAGCCCATTACTTTGCTCGACAATCATCTACGAAAGATATAGCAGAAAATGGAATATAGATATGAATCGGATATTAAATATATTCATTTTTTTATTTGAATATAACGATGATTGGATATTTTTTAAAATATTATTCAAATTTAAGTAAAATTCAATGATAAAAACTAGCAATAAAAACAAAATTATAAATCTAAAATTCAATTAAAAAAATATAATTTTAAAAGGTATTTATCAATAATAAAAATTAACAACTTTATAAAAAATACGTTGTCCAAGATTGCACCTTCAAGGCATCTTACAATTGTCACTGGTTGTAATTGGCAGGTAGAAACTAGAAAATGGATATTTGAATTATTGTCTCATATGATATTTGAATTTTTTTTAGTTTAGGTCTAGTAAGATCTGAAAAAATCTAGTATATCTGCATCATATCCGCATTTTTGAATTGATTATCCAAATTTGTATCCGAATTTTATTGGACCAAAAAACCGTGGTCGGATACTGTCCATCCCACTATCAATCCTGCCAACCTCTCTCTCCTGTTCCGAGGCTATTTTTGTCACTTCGCTCGTTCTCGCTCCACTCTCTCGAGCGGGAAAATAAGAGGGCGGAGGCCGAGGTTTATTTCGCCCAAGTGCCAGTTCCTCCACAGTCCAGATCTAATCCCTACTCTCTCTCGTTCTCCCCCTCACCTTCTCTTCTCCTCTCTTTCTCTCTCTCTTCCTCCGTGAACCGGCTTCTCCGCGTTTCTTCTTGCAGTGATGGAGCGAATATATGTGACGGTGAGGGCGAGGCCTCTCTCGCCGGAGGATGCCAAGAACACCCCTTGGAGGATCTCCAGCAACTCCATCCACCTCGCCAACCAGTCGACCAAATTCGAATTCGGTTGAGTTTCTTCTCCTTTTCTTGTTTCTTGATATTAAACCCTATGTTTTAGGTTTCTTGATCCCAAGTTAATTTCATCTCGTCGGTCGGCAGATAGGATTTTTGGGGAAGACTGCATGACTTTGGATGTCTACGAGGCTCGGACGAAAGATATCGTGGCCTCTGTTATTCGAGGATTCAACGGTACGCTAGTTAACTGCATCTCCCATGAGCCTCCTTCCGTCCCCTTGTTTAATCTCTGTTCATTGTTTCTCTGTTCGTTCGTTCTGTTTCATTGGTGCGAGTTTTTTCTTTTCTTGATTTCTTTCATTATTCATGTACGTGCTAATATTTTGTACTTGTTTCAGTCCTCTGATTTGACGAGATCGCAAAGCAATATCATGATGGATGCATTTGTTCGAATAATTGTTCGGCAACTGATTTTTTATCGTAATTCCGGAATTGATTTTTCTAGCTGCACCAAAAGTGTCGAGCAAGATATTGCTTATAATAATATGGTGTGTACTGGTGCCAAATACGGTTGAACATTCCAGTATAGATAGTGCTGCCTCATCTAAATTGAAAACAAGTTGTTGGTAGAGAAATATACCACTGGAAATGTGGAACATACTAAGTTTGCACCTCTCATTATAGCAGCTTCATCTCTATACATGTATATGTTAGCAGCATCTGATTTGCTCTACTAATTGCATAAACCCACTTTATTAAAAAAAAACAAATGGTAAAAGTCTAGTTTATATAACTGAGCTCGTGCACTTCAATAGAAATTTGACTGTAGTTTTTAAATTTCATTGGGCATACTGATTAAGGGACCCTATTACTTGGTTTGTTTTCACTATTGCATTTATATGGAATGGGCACGGACATACAGGTTCGGTGTTGGAAAGTTGCCAAAAGATTGTAGTTAGTGAATGGCCAAGTGGATATTCATAGGGAGGATTGCCTTGTTCTTACATCTAAGTGGAACAGTAACGTATTCAGGCCTATGAGACTGTTGTAAGTGTCTAGCTTTTCCAATTTGATCATTCCTTTGTTCATCAAAAAGGTTGTTGCACTAACATATTAGTGTTTTACACTGCACAATTAGCATTGATATTTCACATTTTAAAACATGTGAAGAAGGCTATCCATTGTAAATTTTCTTGGATGATCTGATTACCTGCTAGTGCTTGCAATATAAAGACTGGATTTTGCTGATTGTATTATGTTGTGACCAAAAATAAGGGTAGAGACTAGTGATTTGGTATTTTTACATTAAGCATGCATGATTTGATAATGGGGCAGTGACTTCTTTGGTATTTGTTTTATTGCTGCCTGGCAAAAGAACTTCCTTATCTGCTAAAGTACTATTATCTCTTGCTTTTATAAAAAAGCTGACGTTGCTGTAACTGGCACACAATCGTTCTCACCATTCACTTGTATTTTGAATTTGTGATTGATAAAATTTGTAGACATATCATGTCTTGTAATTAAGTTCTTTTTCATTGGACTTCTAAACCATAAATTCAGCATGAAGGTAAACTATCTATACTACAGGATGCATCTCTACTGCTTCCATTCTCTCGTGTATACTGATAAATAATTTAATAACTTTTTGCCTATTTTTACTCCAATCTAATTGATGATACCATCAAACATGGCATTTTTCATTTTATAACGTCTCATGTATTCTAAGTGTCGATTAATGCTTGGTTGCATATCCTTTTCTTTTTACTTTGCGGACAGGTACTGTCTTTGCCTATGGACAGACAAATAGTGGTAAGACATACACAATGAGAGGATCTGTCACTGAACCAGGGATCATCCCTCTTGCTGTGCATGACTTATTTCAGAGTATTCAAGAGGTGTTATATTTGTTATTATTCTCTGTATATCTATCTTTCTTTCAATCTTTTCCTTCTTGTTTGTCTTTCTGTATGCTTTGTGCTGACAAGATGTTGTTTCAAAGCTACCTAATGTGGAAGATACGCTTCAGTGTTTCTGATGATACGGTAAATGCAAAAAGTTAATCTGCTGCAGAAAAATACCCAGTGTGACAGTTTAATTTTCAGTTGACGTTTTTCTTTTTTCTGTTTTCTTTTTTTAAATTAAAGCATGATTTTGTTGGTTGAAGTATAATAATGCATAATCAAGATCCAGTAATTTGTGAGTGACAATTTTGAAAACACTGTGTTCTTAATCTGGACTAATGGACTAGAGTAAATTCACAGCCTGCCAATAGTTTTTCCTCTTTCTTTGGTTGTGTATTTATTACTAATCACTGTAACTAAAAAGCCTTATGGATGAATTTTTTGAGCCTGTCCTTGCATGAGAAATTATAGAAGATCTCCTTTAAGATCAAACAATTCCGTCAAATTGAGTATGACTGTATGTGCTCAAGGCTTCTAGGCATTTTGAAATCGAGAAATCTCTGCAGGAGCTGGTGTTATCAGAGAAGAATTATCTGATTGAGATTTGCAAATTAAAGAAAAGGGGAAGTGATTTGGACAGAAAGGGTAGTGACTCGGAAAAGAAAGAGAATTTAAACAGTACTTCCTTTATCAACATGCTCCTTTTTCAATTCTTTATTCACATCTTCTATCCTGATTATTGGTGTACTTCTTTTGCCATTTCCTGATCCTCATGAGTTTGACATTTATGCTCAGTGCAGCACTATTGACCTTATCTTATATTCACAACTCTTAAATCTGTCTGATATATCCAAGCCCTACTCTTATGCAACTTAAGAAATTAATCTTTGATATGTTACTATACTGGTGCATTTTGGGCCTATTGTTCTCTTACGTCCTAACCCACAGACATCATTGACTATAGTCTTATCCTGTATGATTACTCTGAAGCGTTGCAGGCGCATGATGACCATACAGCACTTTAAAACACCTCAACTACATCAATCTGTATCTTTAGAAATTTCTCTGTTATCTTTTTGTTCTGAAATAATTCCTCAGCATGTTTTTCTTGGTGCAACTCCTAAGCCTTTTAAGCATGTTCATTCCTCACCATTCTTTTCTCATCTTGTTTGCTTTGATCATTATAGTTGCTTAGTGTTCTAGACTGGACAACATTGTGGGTCTTTCTGCATTTTTATGAAAATTTTCTTTATCGGCAACAGCAATCTTATCTCACCGTGTAAGCACTTTGTCACTTTATTATCAGTTTTTAATTCAATGCGATGTGCGTTGATCTTTTTTTTTTCAAGGGGGTGGGGTGTTGATGGTGAAAAAATACAGTGGTGATATGAGATCAAACCTGAAACCCTGCCCAATAGGAGAGGATGCCAATCAATTGAAAATCAGATGCTTTTTTATCTGTCCACCATTTTGTTTAATAATATCAAAATGATGAAACTGCCCAGAATTTGTTTATCATGAACTCATTTTCATTCCCGTTTCTACAAAATTTGCATCTCAGATACTCTGCTTTTGTTTTACAAATATTTAGACCCTTAATCTCCAAGGTTTAACTCGATATTCTCAATATAGCAGACTCCGGTGCCTCTCTCATCAACTAATGCTGTATCCTGTCCATAAAACTACACCATGCTTTCTCATAGTTAGCATTACTCAGCCACATGATTTTTCCAAGCATATTGTGATAATTAAGGTTGAAAAAAAATGATAAGTTTGACCACAAAAATTTGTTCTTTCCTTTTTCCTTTAGGATTTGGGCAGGGAATTCCTTGTTCGCATGTCTTACATGGAAATATATAATGAAGAAATTAATGATTTGTTGGCTCCAGAGCATCGGAAGTTACAAATTCACGAGAGTATTGAGGTATCAAACATCCTGACTTATTTAAACATATCGTTATTCTCATGATCCATCCAGTAATTCTTCCCTCCTCTTTTTTTTGTAACTTACCTCCTTTTTGTTGAAGAGGGGCATATATGTTGCTGGTTTGAGAGAGGAAATCGTTACTTGCCCTGAACAGGTCCTTGATTTAATGGAGTTCGGAGAATGTAGGTCTTTCTGCATTCTTTCTTCATTTTACGGCACTGGTTATTTTCTAACAATTGAAAGATGAAATTTATGTTTTATTTTCATCCATGAAGCTCATCGTCACATTGGAGAGACAAACATGAATCTTTACAGTAGCAGGTCTCATACAATATTTCGCATGGTAATTTTCATGCCTTGGACCTTGTATATTTAACAATGAAGTTCTTTAGCCTTTATTATTTACTATTTAAGTGGAACTTCAGATAGTTGAGAGTCGGGAAAAAGTTGAAGATAGTGATATTGTTGATTCTTGTGATGCAGTTCGCGTTTCTGTTCTGGTATGTGATGAAGGACATATTAGCTTTTATCACCTTTTTCTTCATTCTTTATCTATTTCTTTTATTCTCTCTCTCTTTCTCTTTGGGTATTGTTTGGATTGTCACCTCATGAGTAAACCTGAGAATTTTCTTGGTATGTTTAGAATTTAGTGGATTTAGCTGGTTCAGAACGTGCTGCAAAGACTGGTGCAGAAGGTGTGCGTCTAAAAGAGGGTTCCCATATTAATAAAAGCCTACTGACACTTGGTACTGTTATAAAAAAGCTAAGCGAAGGTGCAGAGAGCCAAGGGTAAGATGTAAGATTTGCTGCAATGGTTATTTTGACTAATCATGTAAACTGCAAACAGTTCCTTATGGTGAAAATGTCTGATAGGAGTCATGTTCCATATCGGGACAGCAAGCTCACTCGGATTTTGCAACCTGCACTCGGCGGAAATGCAAATACTGCAATCATTTGTAACATAACGCTTGCACAGGTAATACTTAAATTGCCACAAATTCATTAGCAAGGACTAAATTTGTCATATTAAAATATCGTAAACCCTTGTGTAAAGATCTACCTCTGTGCTGTTTCCTTATATTTCATGTTATTATGCTGATATGAATTCCTTAGCTCTCTCATTCTTGATTCACATGATCATATCAGTAGCATTATTTTGCAGTTTTACTACTACACTAGGCCTCTGAATTTCTCCTTATGCTTTGTTCTTTATACTTATCATTAGTAGTTGTCTAATCAAGATCCAATAAAGGAAGATTTATAGCACATGTGGATTGACATGACAGTCTCTAGGTGCAGAAAATGTACTTAGGGATACAATTATGCCTTAGCTAAAATAGCAATAATAACTTTCCACTTGGGGTTATATGGTAAGTGGAATTGCCTGGCAAATGTAGGAGAAAGTTTGTAGTGTTCTCTTGGAGGAGAAAAAATTGGAGCACTTAAAAGGTTCTCCCAAGTTGAAAGAATGGAAATTATGGAATGATCTCATTTAGCATAAAGCTTCTAGCAAGTAAGAAGAACAAAAAAAAAAATACTGCTACTTAGAATGATTAAACATAAAATTGCCTAGTCATAAATGTAGAAATAACACGGGTGTTAACAATTTTATGTGATTAGATCTTCTTGTGAAACATGTTCAGCTCATTACAAAATCTTTAAGGAAGAGTTTCATTTTGAAGGAACTATATCTTTATTATCAAATTAAATATACTTGTCCACAACATTTAGATGAAAGACCCAAATCTGAACTGTGTTGCAACATATTAGTGAAATTTAGATTGTGAGGACAAATATCTGATGCAGTCTCACAACAACCACATATTCACCTTGTCTTGGCCTAAAGACTGTTAGAGGTGCACGAAAAGTACCAATTACTAACATAGATGGGCTAATGCTCTTTCTGGGGAAGTTTTCATGACTGAAGATGGGGTTTCATGGATCTGGGCAGGTATTAGGATTAAATTTGCATCGATGAAAGGGAACAAGATATATGGGACCAAGTGTATAATGAAAAGATGTTTAGACAACAATTATTTAGGATGCCAAAAGGATCAGAATTGACATGAGAGTGAGCATATAGGTCAACTAATTCCAAGCAGCTCATGGAACGTATCAATAATGAGGTAGGAGTATCTTATATTAAACCTAAACGTCCCAGGGCCAAAATAGCTGCAATAATGGGCAGTTTAAAGGAGAGGGAAAAGGTGAAAGAATGTACCTTAGAAATTAATTGAACAAATTGTTAATCCAGTGTTATACAATTACATTCATTAGGCAATTGATTGTCGAGTAGGTTGACATTTGGGGAGTGGGGTGGGAAGAGAGGAAGTGATATTTCTGACTCTCTTTTTACTTGGTTGGAAGAGTGCCCAAAGATGCTAGATGAAGCTTGGGGATGTGAAAAAAGATGAAGGGCACCAGTCTTTTATGGATGTTAATGAAGATATGCTGCATTTATATATAATATTGTCCTGAAGTTTGTCGCTTTCATCATCTAGGAAGTAGCTAGCCAGAATTTCATACCAAGGGAAACATGTGACACCATGGTTCCCCTCATGAAATTTTTCAAGAGTCTAGCCTCCTCAGATTTAGGCAAACTTTTTGGTGATTGCTGAAAATAGGTCTTGTGAGTTTGATGATATTTTGCTAGAATACCGGAATACGGTCAGAGATAAATTGGTGGCCTTTAATGAACTGAAGTGTGCATAAATGACATGATCGAATCGTTGGGAATATGTTATTGCTTGTTATTATTAGGGCCCACCTGGCCTTCGAAACCGTGCAAGAGTTACATCAGTGTAGGTCCATGGCGGCATTGTTCTTAAGACTATGTTGGAGCACTGATAAATATCTAGAGCATTTGTCATGAGCCAAGTAAGTTTTTAGATTTCTAGTGGAGATGAGCCTATGTCAAGGGCTAGTGCTTGGTCTGAATGTGAACAAAATCTCAAGAGGAAAGTCATAGTTGATGAGTTTATTATTGGTATCCTGAAGTACGCTATTGCAAATAGTATAATGTTGGTTCATGATATGAAAACATTTTTGAAATTCAAACTATGAGGCATGCCGTGGAGGATTATGGCTTAAGGACCATATAAAAGGGTTCTAAGCGATGTAATTTAAGGGGTAACAAGAAAGATATACAAATGTAGAAAGTCATACAGAAATGGTTCATGAGTAGACATGTATGCTGGGATAGTGTCAATTGTTTAAAATAGTAACAGTGAGACAACTGAATTTTTCAAATAATAGTGGCTCTACACCAAGGGCACTAAGATCTTCTACATTTGTCGATATTATTTGACTTCACTGTGTCTCTAGTTTCTTGGTTGGTTCTGTTTAGGTTGTCATGTTAGTTGAAGCAGTTTCTATTCTTTAAGTTGGTTTTTTTAATGCAGGTTCATACAGATGAGACAAAAAACACTCTCCAGTTTGCAAGTAGAGCTTTGCGTGTTACAAATTGTGCATGCGTTAATGAGGTCATTCTCTTGTTCAATTTATTTTCATCACTTTAATTTTTCATGCACTACTAAATTTTCGTGTTTTTTGTTTTTCTTTGAAGAGAATTAGCTTTTCTATATGCATTTATGCTGTTTCCATTTTTGATGTATCAAACTGTTTATCAACACAACCATGGGTTACATTTTCTGTTCATTAACAGATTTTGACGGATGCTGCTTTATTAAAGCGCCAGAGAAAAGAAATTGAGGAGCTTCGAGCAAAACTGCTGGTTTGTGTTGTTGCTTTGGTATGACTTTTTCGTATATATATTCAGACCCTTCATGATAAGCATTTTTTTTTCTAAAAAACTGTAGAGCTCTCACTCAGAGCATTTGGAGGAAGAAATTCTGAACCTACGAAACACACTATTACAGGTCAGTGATTGTCTTAACTTTTTTAATATTTCTTCTCTAAAAAGACAACTCTATTGTTTGTTGCTACACATGTTCTTAAGTCAGACATGTTCTTTAGAGTGAGCTTGAGAAGGAGAGAATTGCTTTAGAGTTGGAAGAGGAGAAGAAAGCTAAAGATGACCGTGAGAGGAGATTGCTAGAGCAAGCAAAGAAAATTGCAAATCTTAGTTCATTGGTTTTATGTTCGGAAAGGGATGAGAAGAGAACATACCTCAGTAAGGTTACTGTTTTTCTGCTCTCTAAATGCTTGCATGTTATGATCCATCATCAGTTCTATGAATGTGAATTTTCTAATCATTTTATATTATTATAGTTTTAGATAATTGTCATTTTTCATTTTTTAGTTCACTTATTGACCATGTGGTTGTTTCTTGGACCAGCTTTTCATTCTCTTGCTCAAGCTACGATAATGCCTAATTTCCTTGTGTGCCTGTTAATTTATTCCTATGTTATAGATGAGAAATTTAGTCTCCTTTTTCCAGCCTTTTTTTCTAACAAAATAAAATGAGATAAGAGTTTCAATGCCCTCTTCATTAATTAGGTATATGGTGGATTTAATGCTAGGCCACTATCTGATGAAACATCTTTTCTTCTAATGGCTTATAATTTTTAATGCAGAACAATTTTCTCCCAGTATGTTTTATGACCACTCTATTTTAAGGTTAATGTATTCCTTTGTTTTTCTTCTTTTTGTTTCCTTCTTTGGTTTCAGGTGTGCTTTTCTTTTTGCAAGATACCATGCACGTGCCCGTTCATAAAATAATTCTAAAATCTCTAACCTGATTAATAGTGGCAGTACTTATCTTTGGCATTGCCTGTTATATTTCTGTATGACTCAGCTGACCTGGATACACCTAAGATATTTTTTAGATTGTTAGTAGCTTGTCTTATTATGAAGTATATGTTCTGCATTATCAATATTCTTAGCCCAACTATATGAAATTAACAAATCAACTGTTTTGGATGTGTACTGATTCTCTGCAATGTTCTCCTATCAGCATCAATTCTCACATGGCATGTTTTTCTGTACATCAACTTTGGCATTTTATCTATTACCTTTTCTTAATTTGCAGAATAAAAGACGGGTTACATGGTGCCCAGGACCCTCTTCCAGGAAAGGTACGAATGAGGTAAGTACTTATCATTGCACCCACTGTTGTATAAGATATATCACAGTGTAACCTAATCACTTTCCAATGCACATTTGATCTTTGGTTCTTCATCCTCCTGTTTCTGGGAGTTTAGACTTCCACAGTTAAGAGTAGTCCCTTTAAATGATTTCATTTATACTTCTTATAATCTTATATGAATTCCATTTGAATTATTTTTTAAGTGAAAAGCTTTTTAATTAGGAAGACAATTTTAGAAATTAAACAATGCATACTTCAAGTTCAGGTCCACACTCCAGATCAGGCAGCTAGTATTATAGAGTCCATTAGACACGAGCGAGATATGGGTTTGCCACTTCCTTTTGAAGAATTAATGCATGAAAATGAAGCTGCAATGGATGAAAATAATGGTGATGCCTGCTTACCTGATAGCGCTGAGAATGAAAATGAATGCAAGGATTTTCTTCTTCCTGATGCACATGCTTTGTTGCATGTTACCAGCAGAAGGAAAATGCATGTCAAGGTGGATGGCTCGTTTCTGGTGTCTTTTATCATTTCATTGTTTTCCTCCATTTGATCTAGAAGTTTGACATTCAATTGCCTACATTACTTACAGGGAGGTAGTGAATTGGCAGTAAATCATGCAGAATACGAGGACAACATTTTAGTATATGATGCCCAGGTTCTCGTTCTCCCCCTTCTCTGCTTATATGCTGTATCCGTTTGCTTATAAATAGAACAGCACTTCCATGCAGAAAAGGAATAAGGAGAGTGAATCTGAAAGCACAACCAGTAAGTTTGTGGAATCAGAAAGCACTCCTGGAAAGACAAGTTTCATCTCTTCAGTGAGTCAAATAAGTGGGAGTGCATCTTGTGAAAGTAAAAGCTTAACTGCAAGAGAGTCAGAAGCAATTTTTGTGATCAAACAACTCCAGGATCAGGTCTCTTTATAAGTCTAGTACATTATTCAAGTTTAAGATCTTAAATCTGTATTATGATTACACTATTTTTTTGTTTCATGCAGATTAAATCACTAGAAATGGAGAAGGTTGCAATGCAGAGAAATTTGGATAATGTTATGAAGTTGGCAACTGAACAGAATGCTTCATTCAGGGAGAAGTATGAAGAGGTAAAATCAGTTAAATTTTTCTAGAATCTAACTTTATTTATTCCACCAGGCTTTCAAATACAAGATTATCTTGTGATGCAAAACTTCTTTTGCTTGTTGCAGTTTTTAGTTGGTGTAGTTCAATTTCCAGAAAATGAGTTACCTAAATTGCTCATAATAAGCAGGCCTGTTCCAGGTTGTTTTGACCTGGACAATGAGTTGGATTGCCTGAATTGCCAAGTCTCATGATTTTTGAGTTGCAGTGAATATTGGCCTTTTTTCTTTATCCATATCAATGGTTTATGCATATTCAATTTTCTCATCCTTGTTGTCTCTGTGTTATTTTGCTTTGGCATGTTATATCATCCATGCATGCATTTCTCATCAAGCTTTATATTATAAATATATATTGTAGTAGTTTTAGTTGTTACTTTGTATTGTTAAGCAAAGCAGTTATTAATTCATTAAGTCTAATACTCTCCTTAAAAATTGGTATCATCATGCACTATAGATCTGTAATCCTGAACCTTCAATCAAAGAATTAGGTCATGAATGATGTCGGAAATAGAATGCAGGTTGTAAGTTGTGTTACATGTAACAAACAAGTTTTTATCATACTACAATCTATTAAATGCCACTACATGGTTGACTCAAAGCAGCTAATACACCCCCTGTGAAAAATGCATATTAGCAGGACCTAGGAAGTTTGTGCATAGATAATTGAAACTGGTGATCCTGTGAAAGTCATGAAAATGCCAACATGCTATAAAATGGAGATCTTGTTGAACGCAGCGTCTATCTTGAGGCTGATAAAAAATGTAGTCACTATTATCCCATGCTTAATTATTCTCGTAAGGAATTACTGTTATACAAATCGCACTATGTTGCTAGCATTTACTTATTATTTTTTATGATAGTTACTGTTCATCTAAGGTTTTAAAACAACCATAACAAGTAGCTAGATTGTGATCCTTTACTCAGTTTTGTTGAATGAAATGGCGAGACTTCTCTTGTTTCTCTTCAGCACGGTGAAAATTAGATTCATGAAATGAGGAGACTTCTCTCCTTTCTCTTCGGCAAGGTGCAAATTAGGTTCATGGGTTTCATCTAACTTATGACCCTGTCAGATTTTACTATGAGGTTCATGGGTTTCATCTAACTTATGACCCTGTCAGATTTTTGGAAGTGCGATACAATCTACTAAATGAAGTCTAGGGATCATGGGTATAGATATACGATTACGTTTTTCATGTTAGTAGAAATTTGCCATAATCAATTCGTCCACTGTCATTCATCGGCATACCTTGTAGGGATCAACTTGATCGCTGCAATCTTAAAGGAAGCATCGCTAAAGAGCTTCAAAAGGGCTATTTTGTATGAAGTGTCGTGCTTAGCTTTCGATTTTTGTGTGTCCATAACTTAGGAGCAAGAAACTTCTAGCTAGGGTGCTATACCCACTTCAACAAACTTGTCCTTGCATCTGTTCCTCTGTGTTTCCTTATTCTAAACTTTTTTGAGGGATTTGCTCCATATCTCTGCATCAGAAACCACTTCTAAACCCGCTTCCGCTTTTGGTTACTAAGATCCACAAAGCACCGGTATCTAAAACATTATTAAAATGTTGTGTATAAGGAGACCAATTGATTGGGTCAACATGCATAAACACGGGGTCGGCGGAACTGTCCCGAATCGGGCGGTTCCAATCGTTCCAAGCTATACAGGCAGCTCACTGGTACGGTTCCGACAATGAAAATGAAATCCGTTGCCAGAGGCAAAGAAGGAGAAGGAAAGAGAGGAAAAGAGAGAGCGAGCGGGGGAGGGAGGGAGAGGGAGAGGGAGGGAGGCTGGTGCCTGGGCAGGAGGCCTAAAAAAATCGCTTGCCGACTTTACTTAAAAATTGTGATTTTTTTAGGCTCGGCCGGACGTCTGTTTCGTTTGAAACAGGGAAAGCGGCTGCAGCCTCGCCTCCCGCCTAGGCGCCGGCGTTCGCCGGCCTTCCGCCAGCTTCGCGACCCTTCATCGGCCTTCTGCCGGTGTTCACGACCCTTCGCCGGCGTCCTCCTCTCTTCCTCTCTTTCTTTCCCTTCTCTCTCTCTCTCTCTCTCTCTTCCTCTCTCCCACGACGGTCTGCGTCGCCCTCTTCTCTGTTGGTATAGGACCGGTACGGTACAGCGTGGGCCCGTACCGACTCGTGCCACCAGAGAACCGGTACGGTGCCCGGTACCGGTTCTTCTGACCTTGCACAAATATGTATTTTTGTGGCAGTTCCTACCTTAATATTCCCTTATGTTGAGTTGTCTTTATTGTCTCTCTCATTTGCTTAAGCATCAAAGATTTTCCATGTAGTATTGTTCTATCTCAGTTGTTTGCTCTGTCATCATGTATTATGCTTATTTTTATTCTGTTTTATGTGCAAGTGAAGGATCATGACCTTGGGCATGCATTAGCTGGGTCTTGTTTTTTGAGGTTTTTATCCATCATAATAGTCTTTTCTGTTGGAAGAAGAATTACTTGTCATACTCTTCTAATAATATTTAAGTGAACCAATTTCAATCTTTCTTGTCAAGTCAAATGCCATTGCTTCTTTGGGAAGTTGAACGTTGTTGGAAATGTTTAGGGTTGAAAATGAGGATTCATAGGTTTCTTGTCCAATGGCAAACTGTTTGGGTGTATTTAGTTTTCAATAAAATCAATGCCTTGATGGCAGTGGAAGTTCACATTATGCATCTTGCATATTGGTCAAACATGGTTCAATTTGATAGAACTGTTTTTTTTTCTAGTTCAGACATATGGGCCATAAAACAGTGTGCAGAATAATTCCTTATATCCTTGTGTGATCCTCTGAAACAATCTTTTTTTTCTTTCTTTGCAGTTGTTTTGAAACTAATAGAATTGTGTATAGTGTAGAGTTGCTAAGGTTTCATTACTGATTGAACATTAAGAATGAACCTGTAATAACTTTCTTTCTAGCTTGTACTAGATCCCTTAACAGAAAAGTTGATGTTGCATACAGTTCTTACTGAGTTTTATACTACTTTATCATCTGCCATTGGGTATGGGAGCTCTCTATTATTTCTTCCGATCAGTTTGAAACCAATGTATGTTCTTGTCACATATGATTGTAAGCTGTTTGAATCAAATGTTTGATATGCCATCAATCATTGTCTCCTTTTTTGCATGTAGCTCCATCAAGAGGCTCTAAATGCACGTGAAGAGGCTAGAGTGGCGCATGAACAAGAAGTATCTCCTTGCCTATCTGTAATTTTATGTTATATTCTAGAGTGGCACATGAACAACAAGTATCTCATTGCCTATCTGTAATTTTATGTTATATTCATACCATCAAATGATTCAAATGATTAATTTTTACTTGTTTTATTTATTAAACCCTTATGAATTCTTCAAATATCTTCATAAAATTGTGCTTTTTTTTTGTTGGGATATGTATACTTCATAAGATTGTTTCAAGGTTCTTATTGGATGAAACTTTTATTCACATGGCATGTTTCAGGAAAGTAAAGTTGATTCATCCAATAAGATTTCAATGGAAATCCAAGATATAGCATTGCAAGTTGATCATTCAAGAAACATGGATGATAATATTGCATCCATTGTTGAAGAACTCCTGCAAAACTTCTCCATCCTATCAAAATTTTTACTGGTAACATGTAATTCTAGTTGCTGTCTCAGTCTATTATACACGCATACACACCACGCGCAAGCACACATGCACATGCACACATATTCAAGTTCTTCCATTTGAAATTGTTGGAATCAGAAGAGTGGATATATGTTCTGTCAATAAAATAAGGTACAGATAGCTGCCTTTGCCTTAATATGAAATCGACTCCAAATGCTGAAATTTTGAGCGCTTTATCTTGTCTAATGATTTACATTTTGTCGAGGGCGGGCCTTGCTGCAACTGCAAGGTTGCTCCATTATGTTCTTAGTGTCATGCAAGGTACGCGGTACCGAACGTACCGACATACCGGTCGGCTTCGGTAACGGTACGGTACCGGTGCTGAATTGAACCGATACTGTACCGATGGGGCTGGTTCGGCCTGGTTTCGACCCCATCATCATTTTTTTTGTGTGGAGTTCTCTCACTTTTGGATATTTTTTGATGTTTCTATATTTAGGTTTAAGGTTAAAACTAGATGATGCAACTTATTACTTCCAAATGATTCAAATAATGAGATGAAGAACATAAAATATCTTCAAATTAAGATACAATCAATTACATACATTTAAAGCACTCGCAGATATCTAAAATCGGGTCGAGTGGCGATGCTTCTCGTCGATATCTGGATCATCAACATAATATGGAGGCAGATCAACCCATCCCTCTAACCAAGCGGCGTTGTAGTCTTGTATGCTCAATTCTCGAGGAATGCACGTCGGATCATAAGAACTCTCGGATCTCTCGCTGAAGCTCTGGCTCTGAGAGATGTTTTGATAATATGGCTGTGAAGGGGTCCATCTGAATATGCCGTCACCAAAATCCGATCCGTAAGATCCTTCGGGCTGTGCAGGATAGTAGCTACCGGAAGATGACTCTGATGCACCATATTTATAGGCTGGCTGAGGCTGCGGATAATAGGAAGACTTGGAACTTGATACATCAATGGATCCGACTCCACATGGGAGGTCATCTGCAGCTGCATCCTGGCCTCCTGAACGACCTCGAGGAGCCCTTCTTTGATATGCAATGGTATCCGACCGGCCTATATCAGACGGTCTACCGTATTCCGTATCTTGTGTAGCATGCGTAAACTGAGACTCACCGGTTTATCGAAAACCTTCCTCCGGCTATGTCTCATAAGTAGTACCATACTGTCCTCCACTCCCTCCATGGCTAGTAGATCCATCACCATCAGAACTTTCATCGCTGCTGGTCCAAGTCTCCTCGATACTCTTCATTGGGGCCCTTTCATTTTCTTTTCTCGTTTGCTGGGATTGACGCCCTCCTGATCGAGTCGACTGGGTACTAGAGCATCCTCGTCCTCGCATGAGAGGATCATCTCTCTGAACGGGAGCGTCGTACCAGTCATGAGGTGACTGGCTCCCCTCTAGCCACGTCCTATCAGCTGTAGGAGTGTGTGGAATGTTGCGCTCAGGCCATTGCTGTGGATCGACCATAGCCTCGGTGGCTATGATGCTGGCTTGTCGTCGAGGCGATCCTGGTTATCTAGCTCGGGCTCTTGCTGCTGGGCCTAAAGCCAGTCGAGCATAGGATTATCATCGTCATATGTAAAAGTCTTATAGATGGGATCTGCATACTTGAGCTCCACTTCCTCCTGAATGCATTTTAGCCTCAACCGTAGATTGTAGTGCACATAAACTAGGTTATTGAGGCGCTTTTATGTCAAACGGTTCCTCTGTTTGCTGTGGATGAGGGCGAAGGTGGATCAGTTGCACTCACAGCCACTCGAGGAGACCGTTTGGGAGAGAATCCGGATAGCTATCCGCTTAAGATTTTTTGCGGATCCGCCAAAATGAATCCACCATTCAGCTGCAAAAATATTGAAGATAATTATATTTTACATATATGATGGCCTCATAGTTGAAGATAATTCAGCTGCAAAAATGTCTTGCAGATTTGTATTGTAGCTGGATTCATAGTTGTCTTGCTCACGACAGCTGGTCGTTGTCCAAAGCTGTGGCTGCCCTCTCTAAATAATTTGATCTGTGAAAAGAAGCTTGTTGTAGTATGTTAATAATATAAGATCCGATATATCTACATATGCTACTAAATCATAGTTACTTCTTCTATACATGACGCGGCGACTTCTGGATCAGGCTCCATCTTATAAATAACATTATGCAAAGCATCAAAAGTTCATCATCTATACCAATTCCACTCTCGTACTGGAATTGGAGATTCAGGTAGTATGCTGCACATAGATGACACCATCTTAGTATAATTATACAAATATATCAATCAGTATAATTATCAATATTATTGCTTACTTGCTAGATGCAATTTTCTACCCATTTGGGCTTCCCACCGCCGCTCAATGATGTTGATGTACTCGTGGGCATGGGCTACATTTGCCTCCATGATCTGAGCCTTTGCCTTCTTCATCATGTGATACAAAAAGCCCATCTGAGGGTACCTCTCGCTATCCATGGCCCGCAGCACTTCATATAATGGTTTGATAGCCTTGACTATCGCATTGGCCTGCTGCCAGAATGACTGTCTGCTTACCAAGTCTTCCATCCTGCTTCCTTCAGTGCTGGCCTGGGCATATCTACTTTTCTGCCACTCGGAACTGACAAACATCTGACGTAGGGCTCCTTTTTTCTCGATAAGGCTATTAAGTACAACGTAGTTCGTAGCAAACCGTGTGACTCCTGGTCTAAAAATCTCTCTTCATGTATACTTTCTTATTAATGAAAGAACCCAAGTATGGCTATAAATATACCTGGTGATGCGTTGGGCTATCTTCACTATATGTTGCATCCTACGGATCTTTCCAATATCCATCAGGATGAGGTCGATGCAATGTATAGCACATGGGGTCCAGAAAATTTGTGGTCGCCGCTCCATCAAGACCTCCCCAGCCAACTTATATTGCGGCCCATTGTCAGTGACGACCTGCACGACATTCTCCTTTCCAATCTGATCAATCACCTCCTCCATAAGTCTGAGGATGTATGAGGCGTTGTGCACCTTATCCGAAGCATCAACTGACTTGTGGAAGAAGGTCTCCGTATTACAGTATGTCAGAAAGTTGATGATGGCCCGCTTTGTCGGACCGGTCCAACCATCACATCGGAGTAAGCCCACATGTGGGCCACTTGCTCTTATATGAGCCAATTCAATTCTGTAGCTCTTCCTTATTGTTGTCAAAAAGCTCACCGTAGATGTCTTTCGGGTCTGGAGGATCGACACCAGGACCGGCAGACTGTATGGCGGAAATGGCAGACTTGTATGTATTGTCTGCAGCATTCGCTGGGATGTGGCTGAAGTGGAACCAAGATCCAATAGCTCGCCGCATATCCTTCTTCTTCTCCTTCTTCCACATTGTGTCTATCCTTTGCTGCTTCGAATCTCTCCTGGGGAAGGCATGCAGATCTACATCATGGATTGACGCTCCTGGTGGAATCCCTCCAGAAGACTTCTTTCAGCTACCAAA
This sequence comes from Phoenix dactylifera, assembly GCF_009389715.1. Lineage (NCBI taxonomy): Eukaryota > Viridiplantae > Streptophyta > Magnoliopsida > Arecales > Arecaceae > Phoenix > Phoenix dactylifera. The sequence goes on along the minus strand of NC_052392.1, from coordinate 11,342,090 downwards.
ACCATGCAGGATAGATGCAATCCGGCCACGTCCTCTGCCCTCGCCCTCCCTGATTGAGGTTGTCCTTTGAAACTTTGGATCTTGTTTGCTTCCACCAGAACCGGCGCCTGACTCGAAAAACGAGGGCCCAAATCGAGCCTGATGCCTCGCCACCTCCTCCTGCTGCCACTGATCATCCAGACTCGCCCGCATGGCAGCCTGGATCTGTGCCTCCTCCTTATCTGGACCCTCGACCTCCTGTGATTCCATGAAGTGATAGGAAGGTGCTTCTGCAGCTTGGCATTCCACCTCCGCTTTCTGCTTCGCAGCCCTCTCCTTGGTTGCTTTGATCTCAGCGAAATTTTTCCTCATCAGCTGACGGATGTTCGGTGGGCACTCCGAGCACGCAGATATCTCACGAGAATTATCGGCTAGGTGCTGCTTTAATCTGGTTACCCCTCCTCCCTTAAAGCACTTGTGGCAATAATTGTATTGGAACTGGTGCCGTTTATTGAGCATCTTCCCATGCTCCCAGCTAATATTACGCTCTTGGAGTTGCCCTCTCCTTGATGGCTCCATTCCTACGACCACATTAATTTTTTTTAAATTTTAAATTATTTTTAATTAAAAATTAATTTTAAAATTTTTTAATTAAATTATAAATTATATTAATTCTGTAAAAATAAAAGTTAATGTCACCATTAACATCGTTCATATATCGACAACATATAAAAAATTCAAGACGAAATGGAATCATTTAATCATTTCCTATTTTTTGGCAATTTTTGACTTAATTTTTTTAAGCAATTTAAATGAAATATTAAAAAAACAATGTAGGGAAAAAAAATTTTACCTTATTTAGTTTTTGCTGGATTTTTCTTGAAGAAAAACGACGCTCTCTGACCTTTCTAAATTTTTTTCACGCCTTTGTCTTTGCCTTTCTCTTCTTTTCCTCCTCCTTTGTCTCTGCCTTTCCTTTCATCTTATTTCTGGCTTTGGCTGATGAATTGTTCGGCTTTTATAGCCGAACAAATGCTAAGATAACCACGCTACGGGTGAAGTAAATGGCTAGCGCTGTGGCACTTTTGAAAGTGCCAAAGCGTATGGCACTTTCAAATGCCGCCATTTACTCTTCGCTGTGGCACTTTTGATGGTGCCACAGCGCGTGGCAGGGTGGAAATCATCCGAAAAAACCACCCGTTAAGGCACTGTGGCACTTTCGAAAGTGCCACAGCGCTGGCACTTAGTGCGTGGCTACGGCCATGCGCTGCTCCCTATTGCCTCGAATAGCTACGCGCTGCCCCCCATTGCCTCGAACCGGTGCGAACCGCTCGGTTCGCACCGGTACGAGGCAAAAACCGACCGGTTCCGACCCAATTTGGGTCGGAACCGATTTCCACCCCCGTACCGGACCGGTGCCGACTGGCACCGGTCCGATACGGGCTGAACCGACCGGTACAGGTCGGTTCAGCAAACACTGGTGTCATGGGTTCAAAACACGGAAACAATTTCTGCGCACATGAGGGTAAGGTTGCATACATTTGACCCTTCTTAGACCCTGCAATTGTGGGGGTCCCGTGCATTGAGACGCTCTTTAATAATTTACATTTCTCGCCCTCCCTTGAAGCTAATGTTTTTGACCCATAATTTATTGTTTTAAAAATACTATCATTAATCATTTGAAAAATGTAGATATGCTTAATCAGTCTTTAGTTTTCACTCCTCAAAATGATACCTTCTTTTTATACTCATGATGCTAGGGTATCTGGGATATGTTTCTATTGACATGTTTGCTGGATTAGTTGTAGTTCATAATTTTATTATGTTTTGTGTTAAATTTATTTTGGAGGTCTCAAAGGGACACATCTCTAGGATATATGGTGGCCATCATACCAGGAGTTGAATCCAATCTTCTTCCGACTTTTAATTATGAAATGGTGCAGCCCTTTATGAAAGAGTTGCATGGTGGGATACTCTTAAAACTCTTAAACCACCCGTTGAGGCATTGTGTATCCTAGGCACACATTATGAGAAGTTTGTGAGAGTACCCATTTTGTCCCACTGATATTAGGCTTTTTCTTTGTACTATTTATATAAGCATTTGTGCTTGACTAGATAAAGTTCACCCTTGATTTGTATTATTAAAGTGCACATTAAGGCTATCTGGAACTAGTTCGTTGTATCTTGGGTTCAAAACCGGTAAACCACCACAAAATTGTCTGCACTAAGCTAGGGTGAAACATTTACTCTAAAGAGAATGTCCTCTATAATGTGCCTTAAATTTGGTGACATTTTTCTGATTTTTGTTATGCAGAAAATATGAAATACATTTTAGTTAGTTGTATTTGAGTTAGCAAAGATGAATTTCCTAATTCAGGGTTTCTCATTCCCTCTCCCATATCCTTTCTACAATTATCTTAATCTAAGGTTAGGGTCCTGAGTTTTTTTTTTGATGCAAGATTAAGGGTTTTAACACCAAGAATTTACATTTCTTGTTATTCCATGCAGGCATGAAAAGAGATTGCAAGTAATCGGGTTAAAATTACCTCAACCGTCATCTAGTGGTCGACTCATGGTTGACCAATGATCAAACCCTGGACTCATGACCTGGAAACTAGAATTGTTTAAACTTGGTCAACGAGGTCAAAATACCAATTTATTTTTTCATTTTAAATGAGATTACAAATCTTTAAAAGAGGCACGTTCCAATAGCCTGTATAATACCACTACAACAGTCTTCTAATGTGATTTTTCTAAATTGCCTGATGAAGTTAAAGGTAAAGAGTCGAGAAAGATGACATATGTAGTTCTTAATGACAGCTGATATGATGTTTCCAGTGTAATATCTTAGGTATGCTATTGGAGGAAGCTCATTCTTTAACCAACGTAGGGAAGTCATTAACAGCTGAGAAATGATATTGGCATGTGCAATGTAGCTATGGAGATCGTAGTTGGCATAGAGGCTTGGACTTGCCCAGAAGGGTCCATAAAGAGGAGGAGGATGTGATAAAACTTTTATGCAACATTATGGCTAGGATTTGAAGAATTTTTTTCCCCTGTTCTAAAAGAATGCAAATAATTATGCTTGAAGCTGGTGTCTTGTCAGTAGGACAAGGTTTGTTGGTTATATTTCAGTATTTTACCAGTCATTTGCTGCCATAATGCAAGTTTGCTTGTTACTGGTGTTTTCAATAGGTCATTGAAGGCAACAATTTCTAGTGTCAAGGTGTTTCATTCTAGATTGATCAAAATGGTTTATAAATCATTCTTACCATTTAGCTTTGTGCTATGACTTCCTAATGAATGAGTTCCCATATCTTTCCTTACCGGAAAGTCAAAGATCCCCTATTTCATTCTCCCGAAAAACGAAGGTCGAAATCCCTGGAGAACTAGCTTTCAAGCTGCTTTTTTCTTTTTTTTTTTTTTTTTTTTTGTGGGGGGGGGGGGGGGGGGGGGGGTTCTTGAATGCTTCTTAATATATTCAAAATTTTCAGCTGTCCCCTGATGTTAATGTACGTAATGGTACGGATCTCTTATCTTGCAGTGTGATCAGAAGAAACACCATGAAAATAAATCACAAAAGAAACGAGAAACTAATTGGAAGTAAAAAATGCAAAATCAATGAATAAAAGTAATGTATTTTTAGGATTTTATAAATAAACTAATGATTCAAGATAATTGAAGGCATCGGATCTCACATCCTATTGAACCTTCAATGTCACACCTTAGGTCTTCATAGCGCTTTGTTCAAAGTTATCTGGCATTGTACCAAGCTCCCCTTTTTGACTCCATATGCACCATGAATTTATCATGCAGCATCACGTAGTGCAAGAGATTTGAGAAGAACTAAGGAGAAGAAAATTATTGATGTGTAAAAATATGAAGAGTACATGTGCATTCATTGGCTGTAGGACCATTTACATTGAGATTGATGGGTGCTTTCAAACTCTTCCTTAAGTTTTAACTTTTGAAATAACATGAGGAGGAAATTCTACTTCGAAACAAATTTCTGGGACTAAGCACTATGGCAGATTCGGGTTTCTGATCATAGAATCAGGTTTATGATCATATAACTTGCGCTGTTAGAAATTTTACATGGCAAGGAAAGTCTTGTCAGATTTACTAATTCTTCTCCTAATGGGCTTGCTCTTCATCGGCAACTTGTTGCTGTACTTTTGTTTCTGATGGTGGAAAGGGGCACCATTTGGATATTTTGATGGCTGGTCATCCATCATCAGTTGTTTTGGCATTGAATTTGCACTATTTCCTGACAAACACTGATGCTGGCATGCGATCAACTTCTGGATGGCTAGCTCAGTGCCATCTGAAGGTTCAGACATCTGGAACCTGCTGTCAGCTCTCTCTCTCTTTCTCTTGTCTTTTCTCTCTCCGTCTCTGTCTCCCTCCCTCTCTCCCTCGCTCCCTTCCTGGTGCCTTTGCACCACATCAGATGTGCTGAGGACGTTTTTCTTTTGGAGATTCTAATGATTGATAACTCTTCAAGTTTGATCCTGATGTTTAAGAAACATCTTGAATTGTAGTTACCCTCTTGTTTTTTTTTTTAATAATAGGTACTAGCTCTTACATGCTTACCTTCATATTTCTGTTGCTCAGATCAACTAAGAGGCCAAATTGTTAACATCATTGGACATTGTAGCTTTTGTTCTGTGCTAGTTCTGGTTTTCTAATTTTCATTACTGCTACTAAATTTGGGAAAATCTGTTGAACATGCTGTTTTAACTTGTGTTGATACATAAGATTACATATATGATGCATGTTGATTAACATTGTTATCTTCTAGGAGGTGCACAATTCTGATCATGCATAAGAATAAATGGTTTGGTACAAAATTGTGAGTTAATGGTTTGAGGTCTTATCAAGAGAGAGCAGTGGTTTAGAACATGCATGTCCCTGTTAGGGCACAGTGATTGACTTCTGTGATCCTAGATGTAATTAAGTCGCATACAACTGTTCCTGCTAAGAGAAATAAAGTTGCTTTCTTTCTCCATGTTCTTAGCTTCATGACAGAAGCTGGCATTGCTTTCTTCATAAGCTTCTCAAAGGTTTGTGTTGTTTATGGCATGAACTTTTCAATATAGTCCACCTAATCTTTGTGTTCCCCCTGTCATTCCCAGTTTACCTTTTCTTGTCTATAGCTTCACATTATCAATATAGCCAATTTGGTTGTGTTAGCTATCTAAAAATTTCTTAGAGGTCTATCTTGCATGCTTTTCCAGGTTTTATGTTTATCTTAACCTTGTTCATGTTATGAAGGAACTCAAGTCATTTGCTAGTGAAGATGTGGTGCGGTTCAAGTCCATCATTAGCGGGCATGAGAAAGTATGCAGATTTATGAGGAAAAGAATTGATGAACTTGAGCTAGAAAAGGTGTAATTGAAATATCTCGAGATTTGGCTCATTACTTGTTAAACGAAATTTTTAGGTCTTGACACAATGATTTGGCTCAATGCAGAACCTCTTGCACAATCAATCTGTTGATCAACAGAAACAAATCCAGGAGCTTAAATCTGATCTGGATAACCGCGAGAAGGCTATGGCTGTTAGTGACTATCTATTTATCCTCATTTCTTTTCTTTGAGAAAATTGTGCTATGGTAAGGTTTTTGATGATTTGTCAGGAGCATGATCTTCAACATGATTTGGAGAAGGATGAGCTCCTCTGTCGAGTCCTTGGTCTCCAGAAAGAAGTATCATGTTTATCATCTTCTTGTTTAACAAAGGAAAAGGAAAGCCTGCGAAAGGAGCTTGAGAAGACCAAAATGAAGTTGAAAGACACAGAGTCCAAGCTCAAGAATGCCATCAAGGATAAAATAAAACTTGAGGTTTTTTAGCCCCTGCCGTTTCTCTCTACTCCTTTTCCAATCATTTGCTTGGTGTTGACCTGTTTATGTTGCCAAAAAAAAATCTGTCCACAGAGTGAGAAAGCACAAGCTGAACGGGAGATAAAACACTTGCAAAGTCAGAGGGCTATTCTTGATCGTGATATTCGGAAGCGTGATTCTCTCATTGATAGAAGGCGTGAGTCAAAATCAACTGATTTTACTAAGCCAAAAGGAGTTAACAGTGCAGTCGAGCAAGCTCTCCAGGTGAGGTTTACTGATCTCGAATGGTAGGACTGAATCTTGAAATTGTTCTATAGGTCTGTGATCTGTCATTTTACATATGAAATGGTACATTAGTCCAATATTTTTGTTCACCCAGCAAAAGACTTGTTGAGCTTGTTGGGCAAGGCTACCCAAATTCATTTTGCAACAGATTTGTAATTTAATCATGATCTGTTTCTCAAAATAGTACAAAACATATCAAGCGTAAAGGCTAGCTAGTTGGTATATTCTCCAGCAGTATATATTATTTCAGCTGTTGTGGCTGTTGGAACTCACTTATGTTCCTTATATTGTTTGAGTAGATTTTCTTGAAAGTAATAAGTAATTTAATGTTCAACGCATCAAATGAAACAGATAGTGTTGTTTTCAGTCAGACTTTGTTAATTATGTTCTCTAAGAACAAGAGTTAAGTATAAATATAAATATCAGCTGCATTGGAGGCCAACAACCCAAATTTATATCCATCATCTGTACAAAACGACCGGTGTAAGCATTTTATAATAAAAAATTTAGATTATGGATATGATATACATGTATTTCCCTTTTTCACTTCTGTTCAAATAAGGACAATAGACTGAGGGTTTGCTGAGGAAGAAGCTATTTGAGTATTGTAGGTTTATGTGATGAAGTTCCCTTTTTGTGTTTTGAAGTATTCTAGTATTAAGGTTTATTTTGGTCAGCTCTGAAAGCTTTAACCTGATATACCTTCTATGATGTTACAGAAGTTACTACTAATTTCTTCCTGCAGTTTTTAAAAGTGCCATGATGGCTTTTGGTGGTACTCATTATTGGAGTAACCTAAGGCTATCTGACAATATCCGAGCACCCTAGTCTATTGCCAGCAACTGCCCCGGAAACATAATACAGTCACCAGATCATCTTTGACTTCATTTGTATTATCAATATCATAAGATGTCTCGAGGTACACATGGTGTACATTTTGTTCAAGTGCTCACTGACAATTAGGAACGCTTCAACTGTATATTATAACCTACAAAATCTATACCAAACTCAGTAAAGTATATACTGAAGTCATAAATAAAACATAAAAAATAAAAAATGCATATCATTGTTGTTTTAACTCCAATAGTAGAAATTGTTGAGCTTCCATGGTTGTTCAGCTTACTGAAAGGCTTGAGATTGGGTATAGCATTTTGGATAAAATAACCTTTTGGGAACAATTATTCAATATTTTATAGTTCAATTTGATTTTTTGAGAAGGTGCAGTTGATATATCCCACTTCCACATTAGCATCGGCATGTTTTTTATATGAGAAGTATAAGAAAATTATATTTTATGTTAGGATCCTGTGGTATGTTTGATAGTGGAGTTATGATTTTTTGTATTTTAATGGATGTGCGTCATGGTTTGTACATACATCTGATTTTAGATTGGTGCAAGTCTCATGGCCCCATCATGTTATAAGGATCTGGCTGCATAGATTTTAATCTTGATCCAATATCGAAGTTTGTAGTGTTTGTGTGTGGGAAACCATTCATGGTGGCCTCAGATACGTCTAGTGTCCAAGCACACAGCCACCATGACAAGGTTGATGAGAACTATTAGTGATGGTTATTTTTGTAAATGAACACTCAGGATGAGGCTTGCTTATCTTGGTTGATTGTGGAGCCTCAGTCTTTCTGCTAATACTCATGCTTGCTCCCTTGTATTCATGCAATCTATCTTCAGTCAAAATTTTAATCAATATTTTTTTGGACATTTCATGTTGAGCTTTTAGGAAGACTACCAAAAGCTCGAAGTGCACGCTTTTGAGATGGAGGCTGAAATTGCTTCTTTAAAAGAAGCTTTGATAAGTGCAATTGGAGAAAAGGAAGAAGCCTTTGCAAGCAATGACTTCTTGAACGCAGAACTAGAATCTTTTTCTGACAAATTGAATGAAGCAGATAGCAAAATTAAATTGTTAAACGAGGAGGTCGCTGTTGTGGTATGCTTGATTGTATCTCCTCAAATTTATTGGAGCAAAGCTTCTTCATTCTTATTATTGTCAGTGTGCTTTTTTCTCAATTAGTTTTTCTTTTTCATGCAAATAATTCATAGGCTACATTTTGCAGACACAAAGGTTGCATGAATCTGAATCCTTTTCCAAGAAATTGGAAGCTTCTCTTGATTCACTGTACAAAGAGAAAGAAGAGATGGCAATGGTGATCAGATCCTTCCAAGTACCTCAGAGAGGAATGCTGCTTTCATATATTTTTATATAGCGCCTAACTATTCTCATTTGATATGCAGCAACTTACAGATGCCCTTCTCGAAGTGGAGGCTGAAAAGTCAACATGGTCAGCCAAGGAGAAAGCTTTCACTGAGGCCAATGAGAGATTAAAGATATCCAATGATGAGATTTTCAAGTTATCAGAAAAACTATCAAAGGTATTCTTAGATATGACTTATGAGCATCACCTTAAGCCCTGGTCCATCAAATTTGTTTCACTCTAGGGTCAAGTATAGTAAATCTATTAGCTTGAGTTAGCTTTGTTGAGCAAGCAAGAACATTCTTAATGCTGAAATAGAATGGGAACTGTAGCTTCACTGTAGCTGTGGAATACAAAATGGATATTCTATTAACTATTGGGATATCATTGTGAAATCTATTAAAAGATGAAGGGACATTTTAATTAATTTATCATTTTTGTCCATAGGAGAACAACGGGAAAGCTTCTAAAACAAAAAAAATGGAACATGAGAGTAACATGTCTACTGTGTAAAATTTATCCTCCTGAACTAAAGATATTCTATCTCAAAGCTAAACTTTATTTATAACATTATAGTTCAAGTGAAGACACAAGCAATGATCACTTTGTGTATTGGAAATAATTATTTGAAGACCCATGGCACGATCACTTCGTATATCTTCCTGAAGGAAGAAAGAAAATTTTCTAGAACATGGGTTCTTGTCATTCTTCTCTGTTTTCCTAATACTTCCACTAAATTTCAAGTGATCTCTTTGTATCATTGAGGTTAATCTTCCAATAGATCATTTTGCACCAATATGTTTCTTTGACCTTGTCTCATTAAATATTATACTTCAACTCTTTATGATAGTTAACTAAAATCTATTGCTGCAGGTTATAGATGGATGGTCTCTCTTTTTTTTAAACCTAAAAAAAGAACATGTTTGAAATTGACAAATATAGAATATAGAGTGAAAACCATGGTCTGCCGAACCGGTCCGGCCTGAAACCGGTACCCAGACAGCATGGATACCGGTTCTAGCTGTTCGGGTACCGGTTCCAACTATTTTTGGGCTGGTATCGATCGGTACGCATACGTACCAGCTGCGTACCGGTCTTGTACCGGTCCGTACCGGCCGGTTCGTACCGATACATTTTTTTTTTAACCATAGCACGTGCTGTGGTGTGAGAGCACGTGGCCCGAAAGCACTCCCTCGGGGCAGAGCACCCGCATGAGGTTCCCCCCATGTTTTTCTGTGCGCGGTTCAACCGCGCGCGGCGCGCTTTCATGGCATGCGGACTCGATTCCCCATGCTGGGAGTCGCCCCGTGCGCGATTTCCCCGCCTCGCGCGGGCCACAAATGCCGCCAGCTCTGGCGCGTCCGCGCGGACGCGAACCAAAAAAAAAAGAAACAAAAACATAGACCGGTTCATACCGGACCGGTTTCGGTACAAACCGGTCTCGAACCGGTCCGGTAGGCTATCGATACGTCTACCAGTATCGGTTTAGCGTACCTTGGGGAAAACACTTTATTCAAATTGATGCACATGATTTCTTTTTTCCTAATGTGAAAGTGTAAGTTCTATTCCTATTATTTTTCAAGAGATGTGCAAAATTGATAGATACGTCATTTGCAGATAATATGTTGTCATTGTTCGATCAAGAGTGTTAAACATGAAACTAAAGTATGGGAAAGCTTTGAAAAAAGCCTAAACTTAAGTAAACTAATTACAATGTAATATTAGTGGAGATATTGACAACAATGAGGGTTTGGTCAAATTTGATAGCCAAGAAGCACTTGAGTAAAATCATTTTCTTTAGCTGGCAAGGGTTCAAAGAATCAGGTTTTACAAAATTGGTATAATAACTTTCACAATCACATTGTTGATTCAGCTTTGGCAGACTATGTTGGATATATGTACCAGATTGTAATACAACTTGCCAAGGAAAGTCCTTTTGTTATCTTGGATCTATGAGACATAAGAATGGAGAAACGAGCAGACAGATTTAGTAGTATCAGAGTAAAGTGGATGTAGTGGAGAGTTGCTTCTTGTGGTGTTTGAAAGTTCACACTTAAGGCTGAATGAAATATTCTATAAAGCAACTGCAAGGCCTGCAATATGTATTCATTAAGAATGGGCATTTAAGAGGGTCCAAATGTATAAAATGAAGTAGAATGAACAAGTTGATGTGACTTAGGAAAAAGGATGCATGTTGGCAGAAATAATTGAGGATAAAGTGTGTGACATGGTTTTTAGTATGGACCTGGAATCCTTTGAGCAACCACCATGCAATTATTTGTCATTTCACGGAAATCTATAGTCAACCTTTTGATCAGTTTTGGCTTCGATGAGTGTTTGAAGCATGTATATAGTGTTTGATGACTGTAATTAGTAATGATCTTAACTCTTAAGTTTTGTGGGCAACCTAGGAATGCGTCACAATGAGTGGAAGTATGTGTTGTGAGGCCTTTAAGGCATGCATAGATAACTACATAGTTTTTGCCTCAGTTACAGTATTAAACTTGATATGGTGACAATCCAAAAGTAGCTATACCCTGATGGTAAGAAATACTCTAAAACCTAATAGTTTTCAGAGAATTTCCTTGCTTATCTTTAGCATATCTAATGGCATATACATAAAGGACTAGCTGGTCTTAACTGCTGAGAGACAAAAGTGTTTTTTCTCTCTACTGGTCCTCGAGTACACATATCTATTACTGATCCTTTGCAAGATCAGGATGAGACCTTTCTGAATTGCTAATCCATGTTAGGTCAACATCAAGAAGAGATGGGCCGTGGTGGTCCCTTTTGGACTGCCCGGATCTCATAATTGAATACAAAGTTAGATCTACATTGGGTATCACCTGAATCCCCCCGTCTATCCTCCTGAGGATAAGTTTGGTTTCAAACTCCGATTCGAGCAGGAGTACGCCACGCTCATTTGGCGGAAAGAAAGCCTATATGGCTGGTTACCTTTTCTCAGTGTCAAGCAAGAATGCTGGTTGAAGAGAATATTCCCGATCATCGCATAAGCTGAGCTGGGAATTCAGCATTAGATCATCGGCTAGCTGACCCCAGGGCTTTGGATATTCTGTATCTATCAACTCACCATGTTGATGGAGTATTAAATTTAACTTTATAGCTGACAGTTTGTATATCTATGAAGAGACATCAATTTGCTACATTGAACCTGATATTTTCTGCAGCAGTGGAGGCTTTGGAGTTTGGAGGGATGAAAATTTTCTCATGAGCAAGTAGTCAGGAACTACAAACACATTTTTATTGTTCTCCGCAATAATTTCTTTTTGAACTTTGAATCTGAAACCTATTGGAATCACATTAGAGGTGGAGACCTAAGAGAAGATCCTAGGATTCATGTTTTCGTTATATTCATTCTTTATGGTCTAGAACAAGGTTGGCGGAACCGTCTCAAACCATCCTGTTCGGAGCTTTCTGAGCCATACCGGCGGCTTACCGGGATGGTTCTGGCAAAGAAACTGAAACGCCGTCGTCGGAGAAGGAGAAGGAGAAGGAAAGAGAAGAAAAGAGAGAGCGAGCGGGGGAGGGAGGGAGAGGAAGGGAGGCCGGCGGACTTCACTTAAGAATCATGAAAACCAGCGCCGGCCTCCTTCCTTCTCCCTCTCCCTCCCCCGCTCTCTCTCTCTTTTCTTCTCTTCCAGGTCTCCTGTGTCAATACAGGCTTGGCATGGCATGGCATGGCGCAGGCCCGTATCGACTCATGCCATCGGGCAATCGGTACGGTGCCCGGTACCAGCACAACAGATCCTAGTCTAACAGATCTTAGTTTATGTACTCCTAATAGTCTATAAGAGTAGTCATACTGATCTTAAAGGCAATTTTTTATTCTGTTCACTCACAGCTGTTAACACCTGTTCTTATCTCTTTAACAATTGGATCCTGATTAATGGCAATCTTTGTAGGATTAAAATAGTGGAAGTCACTTTTGACACCTGGAACCATAACTTCTAATTAAGAAATTTTTTCATATTTGATTTTTATCCTAATAATATGGCCTCCATGAGAGATGCAATATGTTTGTTCATGGTCATATATGGAAAGATTAATCTTCGTGGTGAATACTATTGCTTTTTCTGAGGTTAACATTTTGCACTGGTATCATGAATGTAGCTGTTGTTCTTTGCCTATCAACTCTTAGGGAAATGATACAGTTCATTAGCAAGATCATTTTTAACTGGGATCATAGTAGAAAACCCCTTTTGACAAACAGATACAAGCAATGAACAATTAAGATCATAATGGTCTGGTGGAGGTGCTGTGGCAGGCAAGTTACTATAGCTTGTTTGTGCAGTAATGTTAAATTCTACGGTCAACTAGTGGTAATGGGGTCTGGTGAAGGTTGACTCTAAGAAGAATTGGCTATCGCTTGGAGGAATAGACTTGTTGGATGGATTATCACTGTAGTTAATTTAATGTTTTTTTGGCTTCTGGAGGTGCTTGTTCTATCAGATCGAATAGGCAGGTCGTTGAGATTATGCATCTCATTTGTTGCCATCTCCTTCTTGAAACAACAGCTTTTGGACTCTTTTCATATCTATGTATGTGTACGTTCATCCTTATATTTTATATACAGAATCCATGTGAAGTTGCCAATTCAAAAGTCTTGATGCAGATAAGAATATTAACCTTGTTGGCTTTTCATCAAGTAAATGGTGGTTTGCTAATAGTTTGGGGTGTGTATTTGTGTGCAGCTCACTGTCATTGTGTACCTGAATCACTGCTAATCAACTAGTAATGTTTCAGTGGTTGAATTTAGCAACTGACCCTTTGATACTTTTATGTCTATACTGACTCAGTTTGCTTATGCATGTTTCTTCTATGTAACAATTCTAGGATTATGTCATTCTTTAGATTTTGGCATCCATGTTATTTCTCTTTTAACATAATAAATAACAGATGCAAGATTTGCCTGATTGACTGTGAACTTACAGTAGACATTTCTAGACATTATTCTTATCATGGCAATTCTAAAATATAGGTGAAACATGAATTGGAGTCTTGCAGAGAACAATGTGGGGTATTAAGGGAAAGATTGGTTCTTTCTGAGGAAAATGCAGAAAGAGAGAGAGAGTGCAGGTTAGTCAGCTTTTAATCTGTACCTTTTGCAGGAAATGCAGCCTACATTATCTGAAATATAACCATGTAACTGGTTTTTATATGCACATACATTACTTGATTCAAATACTTGGCAATAATTTATTGTTACCATTTGGAACTGGCATGCATAGAATTCTGGCCATTTCCTATTATGCTTTCAGTAAAAAGTTCTGTTCTTTTTGTAATGCAAAAAAAATCATGTTCATTTTGCCAATCTGGTCTATAGCTGGTTGTAAAGATCTATTCAATCCTTCCATGGGGCATCCTCAAGTCTGACCCCATATCTTAAGGAAGGTCATGGATTTTGTGATGATCATTAGTACATGCTCTTATTTGTTCTCTGTTTAATCATAACTATTTATGTCCGTGCTGCTACTTATTTAGATCACTCTATAGTTTTGTGGATCATCTATCAAGGAAAAGAGAACAATTCACTAAATGAAAACAGAATCAGCTTCTGAAAATTCCAGTAAATGGGCAAGGATTTTTTTTTTCTTTTTTCCTTTTTGTGAACTTGCTTCTTTCAAGAGCGAGATAAAGTAGTGAAGTCTAGGAGCGTTATATTCCTGGCAACTGGCCACAATAAATTTGCTTTATAATTTATTCTACTTCAGATTCAACTTATTAGGTTTCCTTATTAACCTATTTTCTTCCCAATGAAGCTCCTAGTCTGAGTTAGCATTTCATTATAGGACTTCAGTATATATGCAATCTTTAGTTGTTTTCACCCACTTAATCAACTTAAAATGGAACTCAGTTTCATTACTGCTCCTACTAATAATGGAAGAGCTCTCTATAAACTGACAAAACTACCACCACAAGGCCTTAAATGTACAAATTACTTTCATCTTGTTGAAAGTTGCCACATGATTTCCATACATTTACATGCACAATGACATGAATGTCTTAGTGGAGATATATCAGTGAATGGGGAGATGCATTCTAATATATGGCCGCAATAGTGCAGTTGCAGAGAACCTCCACTATTGCAGCATTAGTTTCCGTCAAGACTCAGTCATGCACTTAGACTGTCAATAAAACTTCCAGAAGCAGCACTAGAGGAGGAAAAGGGAAGGCTTCAAGGAATGATCTGGGTCCTAACCTGTAAGCATGCTTGGATGATTTGGAGCACTGTAGCTGGTGGCTGAGATGGGGAAGAAATAATATTGGGGTCAACCTTTGAAGTTCCCAATATTTGGTAGCCAACCTAAATGTCCTAAGTAATGGCCAAATCTTGATGCCTTACTATCAAGATCAGGCATTCTAAATGTATGGATGCGCGTGTAGAAAATATGTGACCTCCAATGCAGGGATAGCACCTCTTAAGAAGAATCTATGGGGTGAAAATGGTACTTGCAAGTTCATCCGTCATGCCTTACAACCTTTGCAGCTAGTTGACTTTGCTAGACAATTTCATTGCAGGTCATTTTGTTAGCCATAATACTTTGTCACCAGTCTTGGCGGAATTTAGTTTTAAGTGTTTATTTGATCATTTCATAGGTTTATTTAGTACTTCGGTATCGTCTCTGAAGGCTTGCTTCAATACCAGACCACACTGCTAGTGACTTCTCTTAGGTCTCCTGTGGGCTATGAGATAGTATAAGCAGCTTCTGTGGTTACTAATCATTTTGTGGATTGCTTCTCTTGGTAAGATACATGCTCAACTGCATATATGCCGTCACCCTGTTTCACATCCTCGATGTTACTTATTGGCTGTAGTAATCTCCAATGTTCAAGGTCTTTCATCAATGCTTGGCTATCCTCAAAAATCTCCATAGATTAGCTTTTATACTAAAGTTTGAAGTTTCCGAGGAAATTGAACATCCAATGTGGATAGCTTTTAGCTGGCAGTGGCAAAAATTGACTCTATTTTATAGTTTTAGCTTTCATGATGGAAACTTTAAAAACCATTCATAAAAAATTCTGACCAAGACAAAGTACTTGAAATTTAAGTGATATATGCTATCTTGGCTTGGTTTATTTTTATTTTTGTATTTTTGTATATTATTTCAAGTTTTGACTAAATTGCTGAAACTTTATCTGAAAGTGACCTTTTATTGTTGTAGTACATTTTTAGGCTTTCCTTTTCCTGGTAGTGGTCTGTTATATTCTGCAGTTGTTATAATAGTTGGACTTTGGAGTATGACCCACCATAATTTTGTGAACGGGAATGGTAGGGAGGGGTGTGGTGGAGGTAGGAAGATGTACCTTGTGTTTTCCAAAGTCACAACTTCATTCTTTTGCTCTTGAACTGCAAATAGACAAAAAAGGGTCCTTATATGCAGTTAGTCTATAGAGGGTGGCATGGCACGCCATGCCAAACCGAACCGATGGTACAAGGCATACTGTACAAGTTCAGTACCAATGCATGGTATGGGGAATGTCTCGACACTTGGTACGCTGTAATGTCTGTGCTTTATAATTTTTGGTATTCTTTTCTCTTATATGATCATGCATTACACTATTGCATTAATACACATGCATACTTCTTGCATGATGTGCCCTCGGTAGGTTGGCCCTTACACTAGCAACAAATGAGGCCTATCTGTTCATCATTGCTCACTATATCCCTCTTTGACCAGCAATTTTTGAACGTGCTTCCAAACGTCGATGAGGGTCAGCCAGTTTTTCAAAAGCCTTTACAATATTCTGATAGTTGAAGCTTTCTATTCAAAGAACTAAAATTTATTTACTTGTTAATTCGCTGTCCAGGCATGTATAGTGGTGTCTGCTTTGCTATTCTATATATTTATCCATCAATAGATATGTCATTGATTTTTAATGCATTAGCATATGATTTTTCTCTGTTACACAGCACAGTAAAGCCTCCAGAGATTGCTCAGTTAAGAATTGAGCTTAAACAATGCGTATCTGGCAGTGCTGAAGATGAAAATGTGAGTCTTTCTGCATCCAACTTGTTTACTTCCAATTTCAGGTAAATTTATATAACTTTTGATACACATTCAGTTAAAGTCAAAATTTGAGCTGCTGTCATCGGAATACCATCATGCTTATGGAGAGGTGCAGAGATTGCAAGAGCAATTGATCATCCTTACGAGAGAAAGAGATAAATTATCTCTTCAAGTCGAGGAGAAGGATACAGGATCTTTTTTGTTAGAAGATTACCAGGTTTCACCTGTCTTAACCCATACACAGGATCTTTTTTGTTAGAAGATCTTTCTTGTACACTTGTTACAATAACCATGAAAAGAAAAAACTTTCCAATTTCTTTATCTCAGTCCTGCTTATGCTGGTTTCATGATACACCACATAACATTGTCTGACTGGACAGAATCTTAAGAGTCAGCTTCTCATGGTGACAAGTGAAAGAGATGATTTGACGTCTAAAAATGAAGAGCTGAACGCAGTAATAGTTGAAGCAGAAGTTCTTAGGAAAAAATATGATGACATGGTAAATCATCTGGTTTTTCCTTCAAGTATGAGCTTGGCTTATTTTCGCTAATTGCTTCCCAATACTGCATTTCTTTTGTCTTCAGTTGCTGAAAGCTAGAAGAGACTCAGATGAATTTGCAAGAAGGATCTCCAGTACGGAAGTCAAGATGCATACTGTGAGCTCTCTTTTTCTCTTTCATGTTGACATGTATGAAAGTGTTATGACAATAATTGTGTTAGCACAAGTAAATTAATGTTTTCTTTTCTCAGAGCACACAAGCATATTAATGTTATGTAGTCTTAGTGCACTTGTTATTTGCAGATTTGCCTGAGCGAGAATTATATTTTCCTGTTGTTTCATAATATAACTTGAGAAGTATGAAAAGTACACCTGACAGGCTATTTTCTTTGATGTACTTCCACAACATGAAGCAGAAGTAACTAGTGATTTCCTACTCATAGTCATTTTTTAATCTTGATCAATTTTATAGTTGATAACACTATGGATGTTTGTTTGTTATCTTTGAAATGGAGAATTTAATTTTCTTTTATTATTTTACAACATGTGTTCGTAGCTGGAATAATTTATGTTGATTTATGTATTTGTTGCATGAACGAAACTCACTAAGGGTTGCTGCTAGCTGTTAAAGAAGATTATAACTTACTGAGTAGAAATAAATTGAACTTGCTCTAGCATACCACTATAACTTGGTTGATACTCAAGACATGCCTGAGCTACTCAGGCATTCTCTATTCTTAATTAATAGCACAAGTCTTTGTGCAGTTGCTGTTTTACTTTTCATTGACTGATGATCCATTTATACTTTTTATCCATGTTTTCTTAGCCAACAAGTTTTGTATGGATGGCTATTGCCAATCATTTGCTTGCTTAAGTTATCATCATACATCAATATCTATACAGATATAAACAACTTATTGTAATTTAGATGTTGCATCAGAATATCATTACAATAACTAACATATCTTAAGACATTTATTTCAGCATTTATTCCTATCAGGGACTCTGTCCTCAGATAGCATAATGTTTCTTGTGTCAGCTCACACAAATTCCATAAGTGTTTCCATAGGTCTATCTATCCTAACGTTTCCTACCAGTATCAGCTCATTTCTTTCCCAAAGCTCCTCAATTCGTAAGTTATACATGCCCATCCTACCTCATCCAATGCTTAAGCATTTTACCCATTTAGTGGTCCAGCTTTTAAACTGTTTTGTCTCACTCGGTTTCAATTATTGAAAGAAGACCTTTATATTTTAGTCACATCCATCTCAGCAATCTTATCTTTACTGTCCTGATTTGTTATACCCTCCAACTAAGTTCGAGGAAAAGGAAAAGTAAAGATTCTTACCTCTTTTGGCTTGTTACCAAGTGGTGCTGAGCTGTATTGACCCATGTGCTGAATGGTAAGACCGGCACTATTTTACACCAAGTAGCTCACCAGTAGTTGATAGACCTAATGCGACTGCTGGTATTGGCCTGGCACAGGCTGATAGTTAAATCCATCTTACAAATAGCCACATTCCAAGTGTGATATGTTTCCATTTTTGAAAATATAAAGTATGCTTGAACAAATGTCCTTCATTGAATGTAACATAATACTCAAGTCATTACTTCTAACAAATTCCTAGTTCCATATCACAAAATTGAGGGTATGGATTTTATCATTTTCCCATTTGTTTAGGACAAGTTTTCTTTACTTACAAATACTGTCATATTAATCCTTTTAAATTTTATCAGCTTGTAACTGTGTACCACATCAAACAACATGTCAAACAAATTCTATTTGTCTTTAAGGATTTCTGATGGCCATTACTTCTAACAAATTCCTAGTTCCATATCATGGAACTGAGGGTACGGATTTTATCATTTTCCCTCCCATTTGTTTGGGACAAGTTTTCTTTACTCTACAAATATTGTCATATTAATCTTTTTAAACTTTATGAGCTTGTAACTGTGTACAACATCGAACTCACGTCAAACAAATTCTATCTGTCTTTAAGGATTTCTTATAACTGAACTATGTCAGCTAGTTTTCATGAATTCAACTCAAATTCGTATTTACAGGAAGCTTTGAACTACAATAAAGAGAGGACGAAGCTCAGAATGCGGCTTCGCTCAATGCAGGCAAAGTTAGATGCACTCCGTGTCAGGTACAATGAGGTGATGGATGAGATGGGTCTCATGAACAAGAAATTTGAAGAAGCATCCACCAAGTTAAAGAAGCAACTTGCCTCCTATGGGGTTGAAATACTTCGCCTAAAGAAGCAGCTTTCAACTGATGACTGAGTTTTGGTAGGCATCATTATATGGAAGAATAGGATCCCTAATCTTGAAGCAATCCTTATAGACTTGTGCAAAATATTTTCGGTGGTTTTTGTCATGGCTACAAGTGGGTATAAGTGCCTGGGTAATTTTACAATATGTGCATTCTGCCAACACTAATTTTAAGCCTTGTGCTTATCAGCGTTTTGCATTCAAATCAATTCTGCATTTTCTGTTTTTTTTTCCACCAGGTGTCTTTTCTATTATATGAACTATAAATATCGTCAATGTCATTCTCAAAAAAAGCATCTCCAGTTCAAATATTTTTCCTTGGCGGATGATTCTCCAAACTATTTTTACTCGAATAGGTTGTTCACAGACTTTCAACTACACAATTAGCATCATGAATCTCTCTGAACTTGTTCATGAAATACTTGTGGGTTGTTAGTTGATGATGCCATCTGTCCAGATGGATGTTGCTATTATTCTGTTACCGACTCTCCCTTGCCTATTCTTTGGCGAGCTTTATAATTTTGTTCTGAAAACTTCGTCCACCTCACATTGCTACAGGGCCCAAACCTGGTCCCGAGATTTTTTTTTACTACTTGCATGCCATGTGACGGTATTCACACGTAAGTGGCCTCTGTTTTCTTTTTTCGTTTTTTTTTGTGCGTTTGGGTTTTGGTGTTGTGTTGAGTCCCAAAGCATTTTCATTGAGGGAAATGATTAAAAACCCATCGGTAGTTTTCTCCTTGTATATATCATGCAGAGCTGCTTTGTTTTGCCTTGTCAAAATAAAACCCTGAAAATTTCGAAAATAAAGTAACATTACAAAGTTTAATTTGCATAAATTCCTCCATCCTCAACTCATAGACCATAGTAGTACAAAATGTATGTCAGATAATTTGCGGGAACTATTTGATATTTTAAAGAAGAAAATTACAGCAGGAAAAGCGGAAACGTTTGACAGCAGCTTGTCGCGAGAAAGAGTTCCGGCAGAATACGAGATGGAGCAATGCCTGAAGACAAATTTGGAGAAATGCGGTCTTCTCAAAGGATCAAATTTTACTCGAAATAGCTCTGATTCCCTTCTCATATTTGGCCAATGCATCCCTACGGAAACCTTGAAAGAGCGCTGCATAGTGCAGAAGACCAAGCAGACGTCCGAATCATCCAGATTTTGTAGAAGCTGACATGACCAATATAGTTCCTAGCAGCAGTGGGCTTACCGAATCTGCCAGGCCGTACAAATTCCTATCAAATTATTAACCAGAGCAGCCACCATGTATCACCGATTTCTAGTTTTATCATCAAACCTCTCTCTATAACACTTTTTATCTGGTTTTCCAGATCTTATTCCAACATCTGCTCCCAAACCATGACCTCGATTACGGATACAGCAGCTTCAGCTCGGCGGTAGTTATTCAACTGTGTACAACCCCATCTGGACACAGCTCCAATTGTACCTGCAAACTCTCGTCTCTCAAGAGTCAAAAGTAGATGATATCCCAACTAGAACAGAATAGTAGGGGCAAACCATCAATCTTTCTTTTTGAGATGAGCAAGCAAATGAGAGAGGAATCCAACGCCATGTTCGAATGTTGAACTAATCATGAGGCTGGCAGAGCCAATGCAGCCCATCCAGCAAATCGGAATACATTCTCCGGTTCATCGCCCCCCTCCTCCCCAATTCCTCGAGCAGCTCGAACGCCTCCTCCGTCCTCCCTTCCCTGCACAAGCCCTCGAGCAGGGTCCTGTATGTCAACATATCGGGGGCCATCGAATTCGCGAGCATATCGAACAACACCTTGATCGCCTCCTCGAACCTCCTCTCCAGTGCCAGACTGCTGACCAGTGCCATGTACACGCTGCTGCTCGGCACCAATCCCTTCTCCCTCATCTCTTTGAAGTACCCCATTCCTCCATCGATCCTCCCTTTCTCGCACAACCCTTTGGTAATGTAGCCGTAGGTGAACTCGTTGGCCTCGCACCCGTAGAGGCCCATCTCCTTGAAGACCCGGATGGCCTCGTCCATCTCCAAGCACCTGGAGTAGGCCTTGATGATCAGGTTCATGGCGAAGGTGTCGGGGATGACCCCCGAGGCCTTCATCTGCCGGACCAGCGACCGGACCGCGTGGAGGTAGACGTAGGAGACCGGGGGCTTGTTGAACCGCCGGAGGATGGCGCCGAGGAGCATCGAGTAGGTCTGGAGGTTGGGGCGGCAGCAGGCGGCGGCGGAGGCATCGCGGTGGCGCTGCTGCATCTTCTTGAAGACGTCGAAGGCGCGGGAGAAGAGGTGGCGGCGGGAGCAGCAGAAGTGGATGGCGGCGTTGAAGAGGGCGAGGTCGCGGGGGCAGGCGCCGGCGAGGATCTCGTCGACGAGGGCCTCGGCCTGGGAGAAGCGGCGGCTGGTGACGGCGATGTGGAGCATGGCGAGGTAGACGGAAGGGGTGTGGCGGTAGCCGCGCTGGAGGGCGGTCCACCGGAAGAGGTCGAGGGCGAGGTCGGGGTCCGACTGGGCACGGAGGGCGGCCTCCACGTCGTCGGCGGCGAAGCCCGGGCGAAGGCGCTCCACCCAGCTCTCGAATTGCTTCTCCAGTGGGGTGCGGGTCCGACGGCTAGGGTTAGGGTTTCCGTCTGGGTTCGGGTTTGGAGGGGCAGGGTTTTGCTCTTCTGAGGAGGGGGCGGAGCAAAGGGCGCGGGAGGATCCGAGGAACGAGGTGGGACTAAGGCTAGGAGGGCCAGGCGTTTGGGCTAAGAGGCGTCGTTTGGTCTCGGATAAAATGGGAGAGAGGAAGCGGTAGGAGCCGACACCCATTGGCTACGAGTCGGAGAAGACGACCCAGCTGGTTCGTTACGCGCCCCCAGGGAAGAGCGGCGAGGGAAATATAAATTGGAAATCCTAACTGGGCTTGGCCCAGTCGCGCACGGCCTATTTCGTTGCGTTACATAACATAGTTTATAAGAATGCGAATGAGAATACGCCAGACTTCAGTCACCAATACTGGGTATAAAATGATTTGAGTCCCTGCAGGATGTGAGGTAAGAATGTCCAGGTTGCATTCAAAGGCATTCTAGATAAAGGAACGAGATCTTATCTTATTTCCGCTTCCAATAAACCAATGAAATTGCCATCCAATTTCTTCCCCACATTGACTAATGCTTCCCATGGTGGAGAGGAGCTGATAGGGAGGGAGTAAGAGGATCGATCACCATCAAATTTGTACTGAGTAAGAGAAAGAGTTGATAAGCTATCGTCCCTTCTCCCATCACATTATTATTTTCTTCAAAGTTTTTCACTCTTGTGAATGAGTAATACCGAGTGCCAACAGCAGTCCACAACTCTGACACAGATCCGTGAAAGCAGCATTCACGCCTTTCTCGTATGTGGAATGGGTTGGTGCTGTCGATCCATCTCCCAAACCGCTGCTCTATGTTTATCTCGGCCCATCAAGAACAATTGTGGGCTGGATGCATGCCGCTGAACTGTTCGGAGTCGGATCTCCGGGTAAACATTCTCGTGAATCCGACCCGTTACTATCCCAGAACGAAAGCACCGTAAAAACCCTAGTTTTGCGGCTCGCCTCCAGAAGTCTTTCGTTTTTCTAGATTTCTTGAGCTTTTGTGGGTTGATCCTATCAGCGAATCGAGGAATTTCGAATTCGAGGTGATTTTGTTTCCTAATATAAGAACTTGATCTCTTCCAGCAATTGATAAGCATGTCCGCGTCAATACTTGAAGTTGGAGTGTTTATTTAGTTGAATCAAAATTGCAGCGTTTTCATCTAGAGGACATTGTGGGGTTTATTTGAAAATTAGTTTTCTTTTTTCACGCGCCGGTGGAATTATATGATTTTGACCTAAGATTTTTTTTTTTTTGACAAAGATACTTTTCTTATTGCTTCATATTGTGGAGGCTTTAGGTTGCACCATGAGTTTAGAGGAGATTGAATTCATGGACTCGTCCTTATATGGTCTTAGATATTTGAGATTTTGTTTAATTTTACTATTGAAAGCTGGTGATTATGATTCCTTTGATCTGTTTTGTCGATACAATTAGTGTTTCAGGCAAACATGGCTTGCTTTGAGTTGATGGAATTGCTTTATTTTCCCCTTTTTTAGCAAATTTGCGTAAAAAGGCATCTCGATTCTTTTCTGTTTTCTTCCACTATTTTGTTCGGTCCCACATTTACCGATTCATCATGCTGTTGTTTGTTGTAGTTTGAAAATTGTAATCTTTCTACATTGCCAAACTAAACTTTGTGTTCATTGTTTTAATGTATTTCTTTCCAAATGCTGTCATATCCATCAGAGGTCGCAGTGCTTCTCTGTTTCTCTGGTTGCATGCAATAGCTTTTTCCCCACCAAATACCTATGTGCTTACAAATACATATATCACAACTCACATTTGTTTCCTTTTGTTAGTCATTATTATGTCCAAATGATACTTCCAAATCTTTCTTAAGTTCTCCATTTAGCGACTTTCTTAGAACCTACTTTGCCATTCCAATCAGGGGGATTATAGTAATCTAATCGCTGGAAGATAGGCAAAATGGAATTTCAGTAACATTCCTTGTTTTCTTATTCTGTATCATTGACTAGTGGAGAGGTGGAAGTGGATGAACAGCTGAAGCCTTGTTACAAAAATGGTGGATATTTGGTGGTCCTTGTTTGGGGCTGCCATTCCAGCTGTTGTATTTGGGCAAGCCATTAGAGTGAAGAGAAGACGAGCCGAGGAACAAAGGCTTAAGAGTGCTCGAAGGCGAGAGAAGAACTCCGATGACATCTTTGTCTGTGAGAGAGTTTGTACTTCAAAGAGGATGCTGAATAAAGTCGGTGCATTCTCTAAAGACCCAACTCCTAATGCATGTGTTACTGTTTGTGGTGTTTCTGAGCTTGATGCTTGTGCCGATGCTTGTGCACGGACTGTTTGTGTTCACCAACACCAAGTGCCCAATTGGAATGACATCTGCCTTAAACAGTGCCAAAGTGAATGCCTCAAGCTTTCTTCATCATTGACTCTTTAGAGCATATTTATTGTCGAAACGGAACCTTCATGATTTTACTATCCCAAGAGAAAAATGTTAATCTGCAATGTAAATTTTCTTCTTTCTTGTGGATTTAATTAGTGGATCATGGAATTTGTTGCTTGTTTGTTATTTTTGGCTGGTGCTATCGTCTTCTAATGCTTTTTGGAGCACTTTGTATTTTTTGATAGCTTAAATGTGATTCTAGTTAGATCTTTTAATGGATATTTTAACTTATTTAGTTTATTTTTTGCTCAGTGTGTTCTTCTAGGGTGTTACCGCTTTGGACCTTGTTACGTACATGTGTGTATGTATCAAGAGAGGGGGGGAGAGAGAGAGAGAGAGAGAGAGCTTGACTTAGCTACACTCAAGTGCATCTCCACTCAGATTCGGTCGGATCTAGATTAGATAATGAAGGTTCCACTTCGATGATCTAAGTTGTTGGATATGATCTACTACCTCAAAACTTTTTATACACCAAAAATTATATGATTTATAGACTCCTTGCTTATGCATTAAGTGGTGAAAAAATTGGATAGTTTAAATCGTACGATACAATGCATGTTTTTTTTACTACTTATGGATAGGTTAGGAGTCTTCAAATCAAATGATTTTTGGTTTGTAAGTAGCTTAAAAGTAATAGACCACGTCTAACAGCTCGGATCATCGATATGGGATCTCTATCGTCTAATTTAGACTTGATCGAATCGGAGTGAAGGTCCACTCAAGTGTAGCCAAGCCTAACTATATGTGTATATATGTGTTTGATGCATCCATGCCATTTTAGGAGTGGGGCTTGTTTATTCTTATTATGTCGTCTAAACTCAGTTTTTGAAAGTACTTGCTAAGCAATAGATATAGTACATGCATTATTGTACTAGTTGTTTGTTGATTTTCTTCTTTTTTTTGGTCTGAACTACATGATTCTGTACTGGAATGCATGCTGATTGTCTTCATCCCGTAGATATTGTGTTATGTTTGAGAGCACATTTAGAATTTTTCCCCAAATATTTAATTAATGAAGTGACCACTATATTTAGTTTGTAATCTTAATTTTTAGCTTAAGGTGGAAATGTCGTCATTGGAACTGTACATTTTGCTTGTAATTTGGATCCAGAACCATGGGTTTCTTTTGCCTACCATGGGATTTCTTTCACATACTATCTGGTCATTGGTGGTTTGTAATTTGTGAGGTTGCAAAGAAATAAAGTGATATAAGGTCATGGCATTTGTCATAGTTGGTAATTTGCACATAATCTTGGTATTTTCTAGTGATTTCATGTTCATATTGAGGATTGACCATAAGAAATGGCTGTATGCATATATTATACCTTATGTAAGTAAAAGCATTACTGTAACCTTGTCCAAATTACTTTCGATAAAACTTGGGTAACTGCAACAATCAAACCTTATGTCCTTGTCCTAATTTTTCAGAATGTTTTTCTTTTTGAGTCCATCTAGAACTATTTCCAAGTGTCTAGGCAGTTGTTCCAATTTGTTTTCTTGACTTCCATACCCTCTCCTCAACTCTGGCATGGATTCAATTGCCTCTCTTTACCAGTGTCCCCTTGAATGTTGGTATTATCTTAATTGATGTTCGGCAGATACTTATCATCTTGTTTGTTATCTACTATTTTATTTTCACATGGTGCTGCTCTATTGCCTCTCCTAATAAATTCATTTCTCACCTTATCAATCATAATTTTAACTTGGCATTCAACTAAATGTTCACCTCTGTTATCCATCTTGTTTGCTTTATTGCCTTGCATTCTTTATCTTATTACATTGCCGCCCTTATTGCCATCCTTTAGGTTTTTCCTTTGCTATTTTATGATGCCCTAGAAGTAATCCCTCTTCATCCTCTCAGCTTGGATTCTTTTAGATATCTTCATCAATTTGTTCATTCTTCAATGTACCTTTTCTGGTAGTAACTGCATTTCCTATTCTTTCTTTCCTGAATTCATTTCTTGAAGTGGCATGCGTTGTGCTGTTTATATTATTGTCATTCGGGACAATGTTCCTTGGGTACTGAAGCAAATGCCTGATAAGTTACTTTTGTGTGTAAAGAAGTTGTTCGGCAACATGTATTGAATGGTAAGTTCTCTTAAATTGAATTGAGGCATTTGGTGGTGAATTTCAGTATTTGCCAATCAATTTAATGACTTCATAATGTCTTATGGTCTTCATCTTTGCAAGGGTAAAGAACATTTTTTATTGATGTCGTATTTCCTTGTTTCCTCTATAATCCCCAATGTTGCATTGTTAATTCATTTGGTATGAGGTTTGCATTGATTAATAAATTAGAAACTTTGTTACTCTCAACAGTACCTTGTTATGGGGATTCTTTACTTTTACTTGTTTTGCTTTTTATTTATTTATTTACTATTGGTTAACTTGTAGGGTTTTTTAATTTATGCTTGCTTGCTTGCCGAGCCTATGGGTTATTTTATAGTGGACTTCAACTATAAAGAAAATTCTTAGTTAGCACCAATCTTTCTTGCATCATTCGTGAAACTTGCTACGAGGATATGTATGGTCATGTGTTTAGTGCTACATCAGTTATGCACTAAGTAGATTTTGGATACTTGCCAAAGAACTTAAATTATAGCTTTCACTAGTTTTTTTAGGTAAGATTTTGAATTGTTATAAATAGTATCAGAGCAAACTTGGCTCATGATCCATATGGACTAGGGAATATTGCAATATAGGTCCATTTGGATTGTCCATGAGTTGGTCATCTTGTTAATAATTGGATTTGTGGTACTTGAATGGATTTAGATCCTTAACCTGGTGAGGATATTAGAGCTTAAATAGTGTGAGTATGTGTGAATCTATAAAAGACATGTGTTTAGTTCCTTATCGGCTATGCATTAAGTAGATTTGGATACTAATATAGAGTTAGAAATTTAAATAATATCTTTTGATTAACTTTTTTTAAGACAAGGATTTGGGTTGCAATTTTTTTCTTGTAAAAAAGGAAAACCCATCTCTTTTGTTTGGAAACTTGCAATCTTTTCTTGGGAAAGAAAGAAATATGCAATCTTGGGTTGCTTGTTTGAAGAGCCTACGAGTTGCTAGTACTTTGTAATTTATTCCAGCCATGAAGAAGGATCTCAGTTAGCACCTGTCTTTCATGCATCATTTGTGAAACTTGGACTCTTTTCTGCTAGGTGTTGGAATACTTGTGATTTAGGTTCAATTCTGCCTTCATGAGGGTATGTGTGTGTTTAGGGTTGGGCTCTTCCCGGGCAAGAGGGTTGTAATTAATGTGCTATTGTAAAAGGCATGCCACTATTTTGTCATTGAACTTAAATTTCTATGCTAGCTGAATAGGATATATTTTACTGTATAGATATTTAGTATGATGTATTTTACTTTATGAATCGTATTCCAGTAAAGGAATGTTTTTCAATTAGACAAACTAATAATAATCATTGCAATAGCCATAACTTTATTCCTCCAATACCGAGATGGTAGCACGATGGAAACGGGGTTTTGATTCAACCGGAGTGGCCTAGGTTTGAAACGCGCGGGCGTCGATTAAATGCGGGGACTAGATGTCTCCTGCTTGATTTGTTCGGTGGAGTCGCTAGCTGGTCCGCCGTTACTTAGGTGGTGTTGGTGTGATGTACTCATAAAGGGATAGGGCTGCCACGCTGGTAGGGCTCTGCCACGGGTGGGGAAGATATGAGTAAAAAATGTTCTACCTGCATCGAACACTCTCTAGCAGGGAGGGGGTCCAGTAGCGGTTGCTACGTGGGTGAGATTCTTCTCACCCTCCTCTTCCTTTTTTTTTATAGCAAAAAAAGAAAAAGAAAAAAAAATGAGGCTCATTGAAAAGTAGGGAGAGCAATACCAAAAGCAAAACATAACTTCAAGTACAAATATATTGGCAGCAATATCATTTTCTTTGAAGACTGTTTCTTGAAAAAAGTTGTGAGCAACTGACCAGTTCATGTTTCATTTGATTATTATGCATAATTGAAGAATTATTTGGCTAAAGAAAGTTATCATGAATGAAAAAGAAAACACCACCTTCTTTTCCTTCCATATATTCCAAAAAATGAAACAAATCAAAATTTCAATTAATAAATTTTAATATAAATCAATTTAATAACTTTTTTGCAAAGAAAACGTCAGATATTTTTCTATTTAACACAACGGTACACATTTGGAGGTCTTCCAACAAATTTTTCATGATATCTAAGTATGAAACCAATAATAGTCTAAATATATATTGCATATTTAAAAAATCTTTCACAAAAAGATCATCCATTAGTTACTTTGAGACCTATACAAGTAGAAAATGCTTTGATCTGTGACCAGATGATTCACCTAAGCAAAGTGAATCCTTCTTTGGTGTGACGGATAGAACTACCTTCCATGAGCAAAACTGTTCAAGAATCTAAACAAGTAATATTTTTATAAACAAATAATAATTAAATAAATTTATATACAATTTTATTTTTAATTTCTGTACGAATTGGAGTAAAATATGAAGAGCATTCAAAACACTTTTTTTTTGGACCTTTGTATTTCAGCGGCATGATAACACCGGCCGATGATAAAAAGCTGCTTCTTAAACAAAAAGTAAAAATAAAAATTAAAAAAAAAAAATGAAAAGCCGCCGAATTCCCGACCGTTATGACCCCGACAGAAGAATGGGTCCCATGGGAAACGGTCGCTGGAGAGCAGCCCAAAAAAGTGGGCCGCCTCCTGTTGCAACGAAGGCCCTAACCAAGCTACCCGATCTTTTCCAACGGCTAGTTTTCGCTTGCCCCCCAGTTTAAATAGAGCCTAATGCCTTCGTCTCTCCCCAACCTCAGGTCACCGTCCAAAAGCCACAGAAGTCCTTTAACTAAGCCTTCTCTCCCTCCTTTGGCTACTACTCGGACACTTTTCTCCCTATCCATCCATCCATCCATGGCCTCGCTGCTCTCCTCTACGCTCCTATCCCTTGCGCTTCTTCTCATCGTCAGCAGCTCTGAAGCTAAGGACTTCTTGGTTGGAGGCGACACCGAAGCATGGAAAATCCCCTCGTCTAAATCAGAAACCCTCAACCGGTGGGCTGAGGCACACCGCTTCCAAGTCGGGGATTGCCTCGGTAAATTTCGATCCTTTCCTCTCCTCTCGACCATAAAGATTCAAGACCAAAGCTAACATTTTTGGCTCTTCTTAACCCAGTCTGGAAGTATGACGGCACGAAGGATTCGGTGCTGGAGGTGAGGAGGGAGGACTACCTGAGCTGCAACACATCGAGCCCGATCGCCGAGCACAAGGACGGGAACACGACGGTGAGTCTCCCACGATCTGGGCCGTACTATTTCATCAGTGGAGCAGCGGGGGCCTGCGAGAAGGGGGAGAAGATGATCGTGGTCGTGATGTCGAAGAGGCAACGCTGGTCTGGTGGGATCTCCCCTGCGCCTTCCCCTGTGGAGTACGATGGTCCGGCGATGGCTCCGGTGAGCGGTGGTCGGAAGTTGGCTGTGCGGATTAAAGGGGGCTTGGTGGGTGCTCTGACGCTCATGGGTTTGGTGGGAATGATTCTGTGAGGGATTGTTTGATATGAATTTTGGTTATTTTTGGGGAAGGGGATTGGATTTTTTTTTTTTTAATTTTATTTATATAGGTTTCAGGTTTCATAGAGCCGAGAATGCTTATGATTGTGCTTCTTTTGATGGTATTCAATTTATATATATTGTCCCTCATTGTTTTGAGCATTGCTTCCATATATTAGCATAATTTGTTTTGTTTATGAAAAGATAGGGATTTCCTATCCATCCATTTAATGAGAGCATGAAACGATATACAAAGAACGAGCACAAAACAGAGAAGGAATTGTAATCAGAACATGACAAGAATACCGAAAACAAGTTTATCTAAAAAACTCGTATCTTATTGTAGCTCGGAAGAGAGGCTCATGGGGGGCCCCAACTTGGGTCTAGAAAATTTCTCTTCTTCCACTCTTTCCAAATTCTCCATCACCCAATCTGTTTGAAATTTCTTCTTTGCCTTCCATTTTCTTCCTGGTAAGCAAATGGATCCCTACGAATGCAATGTGCCGCGGGTGCTGGCGGTTTTTTTATCTGTGGGGCGCAGATGGGTGAAACATTGCTTGCCTTTCTGAATTTTAGTTCAAACAAAATTTGTATCCCATGCTTTTGGAAGAAAGCGAGAGGATAACAAATGTGTGGTTATTTAAGTAGGAAGAATGGTGTGTGTGTGTAATCCCATATCAGTTATATATTGGGTAAATCGTGTCAAGAAACTATATAATACATTTTAGTGAGTTTTTTGGATGAAGTCGTGGGTTATAACAAATGCTATTGGGGTAAAATCTGACCCATGGCTTATATGAACTAGGAGACATAGGCCCATTGAGACACTGGCCATAAGTCGATTATGGTGCTTGTTATTGGAATTGAAAAAATTTAATTTTTTAGTTTGACGAAGACGCCATGGTTAAACGGGAGGAATATGTCAAAATCCATGCAGAATTGTGGATTGTGATAGTACCAAAGAACCTAAATGATATCTTCCAGTTAAATTTTTTGGATGAAATTATGGACTGTGATGCTGTAACCGCCGAAATGGATGCTGGGAGCAAATAAAATGGACATGGGTGCATGGAGTATGAGTAGACTATGAATCCGTTAGGACACTAAAGAAAATGAATTAAGTAATTTTTAAATCTACTATTAGATGCTAAAACTCCAGTACCACAGATTTATTTTTCGAAACGGTTCGGTTGGCAACTGCAGATCAAAACATCTCGCTGTATGTGGGCGTCCCGCATACCTAAATCGTTTCCTTCGCTTTTGCACTGCAAATCAAACACAAATACAAGATGTGATGGGGGACAAAATGGATCGTTCAACCTATAACAAAAGGGCCACACAATTTCGGCCCAATAAGCACCGATGCCAATCGAATGTATCCTCGGTTCGGCCCAGAATCAGCCAGACCTCGAACTCCGCCGAAAGCTCTCCCAACCTCCTGTATTCGTCGACTTGCCCGACCAAGTTCGGGGCGCCCTCCTCAGCAATATGCTAACTACAGCACCCGTCAAGCCGACCTCATCGAATGCATGATGCGGCCTCTCGACATGCTTGGCCTTGCCAACGGCTGCATCCATGTGCGCACCCACGTCCTCCTACGTGACTGTACATTGCAATACTACTACGCCACGCTTCACTAGCTGGTCCACAACAGTCAAAGGACGGCTCCATGACTACTTCGACCATACCCTGAGACGACTGTCAACACCTTATCGTTCTCACGAATGGGGATACCGCACGCTACCAACCAGCTCTAGTTGCACGCCATCCGGCTCAGAGCCATCCCCCCTCATGATGAAAGCGGGTAATGTCTCCGACACTTGGGCCTCTCTATCAGGACTATAAATAGCCCCGTCAAGTAACACCAAAGGGACCTTCTTTTTTGGCAAAACTAAATATATACTTCCCTAACTTGATAGTCGGAAGATCCTCACCAGTGTTTGTGCAGGTACTCCAGCGTGCGGGCGGCAGATCTCGCCTTCTTCCCCGACATCTCGACGGCTTCCTCGACTCCTCCGGTGTAGCCACCCTCGGTCAGATTTGAACCTCAAGAAGATGTTTTCGTAAACTGGAAGATTTGTGGTGGGGCGAAACCTGGCGACAAGGTCTGGCTCTGCCACTGGTAGGCAAGAAGACCGATTTTTTTTTTGCTTGGATTGGCCGCAAATGCCGTCTATTTCTCTCGAGATTTACGTTGTTTTACGTGGTGTGTCTCCAGAAGATATGAGGCCGCGTCTAAATGCGGGTCGGGTGGAGATCTCGTATTATTCATGGCCAATTCATATGATGATGCCACGTGTCACGAAGAACATGTCAAACAGCAGTGTTTAAGATGACCGGGTTCTCGATCGGCGTGCAAGCAAACCTTTCTCTCCAGTTTCTGATCCACGCACGAAGAGAGATGACGAGGCACGCGGCGGGGGAGTCGAAGCAGCCACCGAGGCCGCTGACCGGCGATGTGCTGCACCAGCGGCGGAGCTTGCCCAAGTGCCCGGCGGCCATGGCCGTGGGAGGATTCCTCATGGTGGCCACGCTCGGCTACTTCACCCTCGTCGCCAAGTCCAAGCCCAACGGCACCCCAAGCGAGGTCGCCAAGGTCATCGCCGGCGGTGGAGATGGCAGCGCTCGGTGATCCGGCTAATGACTCATGACGTGATGCGGGTGCCAGCTTTTAACGAGCTGAGGAAGCTGGTTGCGTTCATGTTGGAGTTTTTTTTCCTGTTTTCCCCTCTTGTCACAATTCTTTTTATGTTAGTATTTGGTAACTTATATATAGCAAATCCATGGATGTTGCGAGAAAGCTCGGTTTGGCTTTCCACAAGGCCTTGGATTTCCTAGCTAGTTGATTAAAAGAAGACGGGGAAAAAAAGCAATTAGCAGCTTTTATAATTAAATTGTGATGATGCCTTCCTGTAATGAAGATTTCTTTAGTGTTGATGTGAAATTGCTCTTTTCGATTAAAAGCTTTTTTTTAAAAAAAAAAATCTGCGATAATGCATGAGTTGGATTTTTAAAGCAATATGGAAGCTAACTTTATGGCAATGTTCCGCATTCTACTGAAAGAAAAGAACCTATTTGTGCCGGTCATGAATGCGATACAATGTTATGTTGGCCCAGAAGATGATCTTCAGCAAGCATCGAAGCGACGCAGCTTGATGGTAGTCAAGCTGGATATGGAGAGGGCATATGACAGGATCAGGTGGAGTTTTCTTTGGAGGGCACTAGAGGCCTACGGCTTCCACAGGCGATGGATTGGATGGGTCCTAAGGTGTGTCCAGGGGCCAAAGTTCTCTATTTTGGTCAACGGCATACCGTCGGGTTTTTTTTGAGTCCACTATGGGGCTGCGGCAGGGATGTCCCTTATCCCCTTACTTATTCATTATTTGTTCTGATATCTTGTCTCGTGCCTTGCAGGGTGCGTGTACTAGCCGGGAGCTGGAGGCCTATGTCCCAGCACTGGGGGCAGGACCTATCTCTCACTTACTTTTTGCTGACGATTGTCTTCTTTTGACTAGGGCGCGGGTTTCTGATGCACGGGTACTTCGCAGAGTGCTGGCAGGTTACTGTGCGGCGTCCGGACAAAGAGTAAACTTCGTGAATTCAGCCATTCAGTTCAGCCCTAGCACGGAGACCAGAGTCAGACTGGAGATCAGGAGGATTCTGCAGATACCAGAGCAGGAGGGGACATTGGTCTACCTGGGAGTCCCTATCACAGGCCGGAGACTACGGGTGACAGAGTGCTCGGGGCTGGTACAGCGGGTCGAGAGTAGGCTGGAGGGATGGAGGGCATCATCTCTATCCATGATGGGGAGCCTGACACTAGTCAGATCGGTGTTAGGATCTATGCCGGTATATCTCATGGCCAACACTGTGGTCCCAAAGACGACTCTGTTGAAGATTGAACGTCTTCTCCGGAGCTTCTTGTGGGGGTCTCACGGTGGGGGCCATGGGGTACATCTGGTGGCCTGGGAGCAGGTCTGCCTTCCCATCAGCGAGGGTAGCCTGGGAGTGCAGTCCCTCCTGAAGCGGCGTGAGGCCCTTATTGCTCGGCACGCAACCCGTTTCTTGTTAGAGCCACAGGGGCTTTGGAGCCGGGTGATGGCAGCCAGATATGGCCGAGGGGGTTCTGAGGTGGCATGGAGAGGCCGCCGAATCTCCTTTATGTGGCGCGAGATTGGGAGGTATCTGCCGACTGTGTCGGCTAATACCAGGTGGCTGATAGGCGATGGACGGAGCATTGATGTGACCGGTGATCCGTGGGTGGATACTTTTCCTTTGAGATGTTGACCGACGATGGTGGATACTGAGGCAGCAGAGGGGCTCCGGGTGTGCGACCTCCTAGCACCAGGGAGGACAGAGTGGGACGACTCCAGACTACATCAGTTGTTTGGGGCACATCTTGCTGAGAGGATCCGATCCCTTCCAGTACCAGGATGCGAGGGACCAGACGTCAGGGTCTGGGGCACCTCATGCAGGGCCAGTGTTAGGCTGGGTGATCTGTCCCGGGTTATCCAGCGGGGACCGGACTGCGCCTGGATTTGGAGGTCCGGGCTCCATCCGAGGGCAGCACTCTCCTTATGAAAGGTGATGTGGGACCGCCTTCCGACGAGAGCAGTGCTGAGTCGGCGTGGTTTGGGGATCCCTGCAGAGTGCGGGGCTTGCGGTGCAGATGAGTCTGTGGATCATGTATTATTTCGGTGCACTTGGGCGAGGTCGACATGACAGTGGACAGGTATCCCGGAGGAGGTGTGGCAGGAGAGGAGACTTTTCCTGCAGCTGATACGACAATGGTTAGCCAGTCCCGGGACATGTCAGGAGGCCATCCGAGCAACTTGCACAGCCCATCAGATCTGGCTGGTAAGGAACGCTCGCACTTTCGGCGAGCGCAGGATGTCGCCGAGGTTTGTTGCGGAGTCTGCTCGAGCACTGGCGATGGAGTCCAGACTCCCCACCCCATCAGACATACCCTTGATAGCTCGGGACACCTGGGGTTCCTTCTCTGCTCAGGCAGCTCCTCGGACGGTGTTCTTCACCTGAGAGCCCCCACCCCCGAGTTTCCTCAAGGTAAATTTTGACGGGTCGGTGTTGGATGGAGGTACGCGAGGCGGGGCTGGCTTCGTCATATGGGACCCTCAATCCAGGGTAGTGGCAGCGGGCGGTTGCCGGTTGTTCGACATATCAGTTCCAGGGGCAGAGTTGCGAGCTGCCTGGGCAGGTCTTCGCCATGCCTGTCAGGTGCTACGGGCCAGCTCAATCATCCTGGAGGGCGACTCGGCTACAGTTATTGGGTGGATCCGGCGGGGACCGAGTGGTGAGAGCACTGACCACCCTCTGATCCGGGACATTAGGATGATGGTGAGGGATGGCGTGGCCTTTGAGGCAAGCATGTATTCAGAGAGGCCAACGAGGCGGCTGACTGGGTGGCTGCATACGCGGCCCACCATTCCGGATACGTCCTGTGGGCAGGAGAGAGAGAGAGAGCTGCCATTGGCACTATGTGAGATTGTGTATTTTGATTTTCTTGCGTGTATTCGGACACGCGTTGTCTGAAACCCGTTTAAAGCAAAAAAAAAAAAAAAAAGGGTGACAACGTGGCAAGCTTCTTCAAGGGTTCATTAAAAACAAAACTAAATAAGAATGATGTCAAATATAGTTAGTGCTTGCATTTGTACCCGGTGGGAAACTACTGTTTTGTTGTTCCATGGGAAGGAAAAATACAAAGTGAATTAAACTGAATTAGTTCCTTGGCTGATCTAGCAAGCCAAGGAGAACGGTCCAGTGCGATGGCCTGGTCCACTTGACCGGCCCAACTAGAGCTTGGCTCAGCACAAGCTTCCATCGAAAAAAAATGGAAAGAGTCAGAACAGAGAATCGCGATCCCCTGCCTGAACGGCTCAAACGGTCTCCACTGAGGCACAATTGGTGCGAACTCTCCGGTCTGGTGTGAATGGGTAGCGGCCGTTGGGGGCTGTTGTAATCGGCGAATGGCCGATCGGTGCCATCATTCGTCCGAGCTTATCCCCCTCCCAAGGATCCTATTTAAATCCCTCTTTCCCTCAGTCAACCCATTGCCGCTCACCTCCCCAGCTTCTTCCTTCTTCCTCCTTCTCCAGTGGTCGGCGAACCACCATGATCGACTACCACCGCCCTTTTTTTCTCTTTCTTCCTCTTTTCTCGCTTTAGAATTGCAGCAGCTTGTTACTGTGCTCACCGGAAATCAAGGCTGGCAACATCATCCGAGCCAAGGTAATGTTATAGCATTCTTTTCCTTTATCCTCTCTTCCTTCCACGGCCTCAAACCACCACTGTGGGCAAAGAAATTGGCCAAAAATCAGCTGAACTCCACTTCCTCTATTTTCTAATTTGTTTCTTCTTTTTTCCATCTATCTCCGTCGCCGGCGTTCATCGCCTAAGCCCAAGACCGATCCCTCATGTTGGTCTCTTGCCGGAGCTAGACCCCCAGTCGCTGGCAAACTAGTTGGGATCCGAGTACAACCGAGCCAAGTATCACTTCTCGGCCCTGTATTTAGGTTGAATTCGGCTGGCTGGCCGCCGCCGGCTACTCTTTGCTGCCGCCACCCCCACCTGCTGTCGCCTTGCTGGGCCACCATGGCCAGCCATCATCCACTCCCTTCCTTTCCTGTTTACCAAAAAAGAAAGAAAGAAAGAAGAAGAGAAGAACAAGAAGGGGAGGAGGAGAGAGAGCCCATCTCTCTCTTTTTTTTCTCTTTTCTCTCGTTTATTTCTCTCTCATCTCCATGTTTTTCTCTCTAAATAGATCTATGAATTCCAGTACGGGTCCGTCCACCTATTTTATGGACTTGAGTCGACCCTCAAAGAGGCCCTGAATTGCACGGGTACTTAGGTAGCCTGTCGGACCGACCACCCCAGCTCGGTAGAGTGTTCCTAAAACCTACTGATGATGAACCTTGATGATGAACCTTGTTGAACGATCTTGATCTTAATCGAGTTCATGCCCTATGATTCATTGTTCGATTCACCTAGACCTGACCCACCTGGACCGTCGAACGCCATCATCTAACTAATCGTCTATATTTCTTATTATTTTTAATTACATTCAAGTCATTGAATGAAAATTAATTTTATTTTTAATATTTTAAATAGGTCTAGCTAGGAGTCGCCTAGCGAAGTCTGACAATCTAAGATAAAAAAGGTAAGTAGACCTTATACTCCTTATTTTTCAAATTATCATGTTTTCTACGCATAAGATTTATCCTCAAAAATATCATATTTTTCGTAAAATTATAGATCAGCATATATGTTATGATAATTATGTTTTATTATAAAAAAAAGTTCTATGAATGTCTTAATGAAAAAACTTTTTTATAACATATGGATATGATTATTCCATTTAGTATTTTTCATCTATTTATGTGTATGTTTTAAGAAAAAAAGATATAAGTTTTTTAAAGGCTCTCAAATAGCTATATATGATTTCTAGAATTGGAAAGATCGACTCCTGGAGCTAGCATCCATATGAGTACAAGCCCTGCTAGTGGGTATAAAGTTGTCATACGAAATATGAATCTATATCTATTGCAAACATGGGTACTGTCACAGGTATAAAGAGACCGTAGTACGAACATCTATGAGCAATATTTTGAACTATGATATGCTAAATGGCAAAAAAATAATTTAAAAATTTATTTGCAAAATGAACTTATAAACATATTTATGAAATATGGATAATTTGTTCATGCATGATCTGTTTTATGACTTATTTGATATATTGTACCATGAAATACATTATTATTGCTATAACTGCTATTTTTTTTAAATAATGCATTGACATCGAAAAACTTATGCTTGATCCGATAAAATAGTGTAAGATTTATTTACTAAGTTGTATTGTTCACATATCTATATTTTTTTTCCAGACGAGTAGGATTAGGATGGTCTAAGCTTAGAGTGCACTAGCAAGCTTGGCGATTTGTAGCAGAATATTTATTCTTTAGTTAGTTGTTAATTGTAGCTTAGTAATTTTTTAAATATTTGGATTTAGGTGCTCTGAACCGATGTTGAATGTTGAATTTGTTATCTAATAAATGATAAAATTGATTTTTTTATCTATTATATTTTATTGGAATTAGATTTGGAAGCTAAGATATAATGGTTGGCTTTATATCATTGTGAGAAGTACTTTTTGATGGTATAGCCATGTTATATTCTGAATTTGTAGCTTAACATCCACTTTGGCAACTCTCGCTAGTATACTCTTGGACTAGGATGGGGGCCGAAAGAGGAGCCAAAATGGCTTGTCAATGTCTCCGTAGCATTTGTTATTTATATTATTTAATAAATACTTCTTTTTTCGAGATTAGGAAATATTAATTCTAACATTCTGTTTTATACCCATCTCACCTTTCGCTCAAACCGAAACTAAATCCCCACCACCTTACCCAAATACCAAGAACGGATACAAACCCGAACAAACACTTGTGATATTTGATAACTATATTCTCACTTTTTGATTCCTCTAGGTTGCTGAATTTAGAACGTGAACTAAGAGGTACTTCCATTAAAAATGCTATAAAGAAAGATTTAAAAGGATTTCAGGAAAGTGGGGCCAGATGAAAGGCTTCACATTGCAAGACTGGGCGTAGAGCGTCGACAAATGGAAAGTCTTCCGCAATGAATTTAGCAGCCAGCAGTATGTCTAAAACAAGTGTCAAGCACAGGTCCTTGGTTAGGTTTCCGGCATCAGATCTTGAGAACGAACGCAATATACATTAAATATTAATCATAATATATAGTATATTTTTAATCAGTCAAATATTGCACAAGATAACTATATTTATAATCTATATATGGTCCATGAAATCATATATTATTTACATGTATAATTATTTTATACAATATAATACATCATTATGATTGATAGGGGGCAAAATGGATTGTCCTGCACAAGGCAAGGGATCGTCCCATCCCGACCGGGCATACCACAACACCGACCGGGTCATCCCATTCTGACCGAGGTCTTGCCCAGAACCAGCCCGATCTCGGACTCCGCCGAAGGCCCAGTCGACCTCGGTCGGGCTCCTCCGCCGCTACGACCCGCAGCAACCTCTTCTAGTGCCTATAATGACGTTCCAGGCCTGAGCTCGGAATACCCTGCTGTGTCAACTGCGAGTCAAGAACTCCTTCGACCGCAAGAATATTCGCCCATGCGCCCCGACCGAGCTCGGGGCGCCCTTATATTCACCGACGCGCCCCGACCGCCCTACCGAGCGAACCTCGGAATCAGGAAAGCGAGGCCGACCTCAGCACCTGCCAAGCCGACCTTGCCAAATATATGATGTGGCCTCTCATCGAGCTCAGCCTCGCCCACGACTGCATCTACGTGCGTGCCTAAGCCCGCCTACATGGCCGTACATTACCACGTCACCACGTCATGCTTTGCTTGCTGGCCAACGACAGCCAAGGATAACGCCATGCAGCTCCAACCTAATCCGTCACACCTATCAACACCTTACCGTCCACAGGAACAGTCTACACCGTGCGCCTCAAGCAAGCTCTAACTACGCGCCATCTATCTAAAATCCATCTCCTCCTATGATGAGAACGGGCCATACTTCTGCCACCTAAACATCTCTACAGAGACTATAAATAGCCCCCATCAAGTAACGCAAGGGGGACCCTTTTTCGGGGACCAACTAAAATCCACTCTAACTTGTGCAGGTACACTATCGCGCGGGGGGTGGTGAAACTTTGTGCAGGTACACCGTCGCGCGGGAGGTGGCTCTCCTTCCTCTGCTCCAGCCGGCAGCTCCCTTTGACTCCTCCGGCGTGGTCACCCTCGCGCCAAATTTGAACAACAACAATGATTATTATTATATCTAAACTTATAGTATATAAGTATAATAATTTATATAAATAAATATAAAATATGAGTGATCTCTTTCTGATATCACTATCTAACAATAGGAAAGCGTCTCCTCTTGAGTACTGCTTTGTTTTGAGAATTCATGACAGACAAAAGTCCAGGAGAGTTGCAGCATGGTTTTGCTATGAAGTTTGCAGCCAACAGCTCATCATGGACCTAGAACATGTCAGACTTTGGCACCACAACATTGCGAACAGCTGCAGCGAAAAAGTTAAGCGAACTTGGAGGTTATGCTAGTTAAGCCTACAAAGCGCGAAGCTACATGGAAGCCGTCAGGATGATTAAAGGTCAGATATCAAGTTTTGCAAGGGAAGGACGCCTGAACTTACAAGTTGTTTATGATTTTGCAGTAACTGAATGCTGTCTATAACCTTCCAAATGAGTTCTGAGAACAAAGCATAAAATCATAAAAACCACTTTGTAGCTTTTTGAAAGGTTTTGACAACAAAATTGTCAACAGTTCAGCAGCAGTTAGACTATAACTTGTATCGGCAGGAAAATGACATACAACAGACCATTATCTCGCTAAAATGTCCAAAAGTTTTTTCCTCGTTTGTTGCTGCACTATGATGGTAACTATGCTGTTATGGCAAGAAATACTGTTACACCAAGAAATAATGAATAACAGCAGTAAGATAAATACTAGATAGTAGCTATTGTGGGAAAATATGGTATCACCATAAAAAAATATAACAGTTACATAACAAACGACGGGCATAAATTTTCTTGTTATAATTTCACATTATTATAGAATATTCTTAAATGAGTTCAAAAATAGCCATTACAACTTTATAACACTTGGTCACCAACCCACCTTGTATGTACAATGCATCTTCATATTATGTAACCATCATATCTACATAATGTAGAAAGGCGCACAGAACTGCAGACTGCTATAGGATTATGAGTACCATAATTTAAAAGCATGAGAGAAGACATTTTCTGGCTTCAGATAATAAATGGCACATTTTAGAGTTCTGTGATCAAAGAGCAAAGCAAAAAAAAGGCTAAAATTCTAAAATTGAGAAGGGCTACAAACATGTCATATTCACAATAGAAATTGTTTTAGTTCGAAAGAATAACCCAACAAACTATTCCACTTATGAAGTTTTGAGGTAGCAATATAGCTCAAGCAACAACAATGCTCGATACCACCAGCTTCAAAAGAATTCAATAGCCATGTATCAATGTAAGGCCATACTATCAAAAACCATATCTAAGGGTTCAAAAAGTGCAAGAACAACTCTATCAAGTCACAAAAACAAAAAAATATAGTTGCAGCATGTGAAAGAAAGAAATTTCAGAACAGTTTAGATACTAAATGGTGGCATTTGAAGTACCATACAGATATCATAGTGGAGGCATTTGCTTCCAAAATCATTTTGCATTCGCATTGTAGATGTCCGAAGCTTGGATATCTAGAGATAAGGTGGGCGCGTTGGAACGATCCCGCTTTGAAAGCTCCTCAGAAGAAGAATCCAATAGCCATGTTGCATTCAATGGACAAGCTCCATTGGTTCCCAATTTTTCATCCTAAAGTTTCAATTATATTGCAGAACTCGAAGCTTTGGGACACCTTTTATAGAAACAAACTGTGGTCTCACCTATTCTCCTCGCATGTTGACAATATTCAATCTATAAAGTTCACTTTTGAGAGTACAGCTCGGATTAACAAGCATATCAATGGATTAAAAAGAGCACAGGAACAACCCTATCAAGTCACAAACACAAAAGAATATAATTGCAACATGACAGAAATTTCAATATAGTCTAAATGAGACTGATCCAAGCAGTAACATATCTTCATTACATCATCTATGATCTTTCAGGTGGTAAATTGATGCAGCAATCTCTTGTCTTAGTGACAAAACTTTAGCATTTAAAAGACCATACAGGAAACATAGTGGATGCATTAGCTTCAAAAATCATTTCTCATTCACATTGTAGATGCTCGAGCAAAGCTCGAAAATCTAGAGTATTCATCTTTCAGAAGAACTTGTGGGTTTCCTTGTTCAACCTACAAAGAGATCAACAATACAATAATTAAAAAGAAAAGAAAGGAAAAAAGGCCTTTCAATTGATATCATATCAAATAAATCATGTTAGCGTTCACAAAGCAGATATAGGCAACAACTACGTGATCACATATAACAAATATCAACTTAGATGCAATTATAGACAATAGTAGTTATGATAAAGCATCAGTGTGAACAATGGGACATCAATTATATCATCCATTTTGTCGCACAGGGGTTTGAACATTAACATAATTGATATTCATAATATAGATGTATGTACATCTATATTATGAATATACCCAATTGTGTCCCTTTGTTGTGTATGCATGTTGTTGTTTTGGTCAGGTGAGGGCACGGCGTGGGAGGTGGGCTGCTTGTATGAACCTTTTTCTCCTCCTTTTCAACCCTTTTTCCTCTTACAAGTTTTTTGGGTTTCCTTGTTATCTTTTATTTTCCACCACACTCTTCCTTTCTGACATTGTTCTTTTGTTTCATGTTTGTTTTAACCATTGAGCTCTTTCCCATCTCAGCATTGTTTGATGATCTTTGAGAAGCCTCTCGCTGACTTCTGCATCAACCACTGGTTCTTCAAATATTCCTTGTTAGTTTGATTCTTTAAGATCAATCTTTCTTTTACTGTCGGAAGCTCTAACTCCACTCATTTTGACTGCCCTTTATCACCTCCGTTATGCCTCTCGGATGCTTCATGAGAATATCTATCTCCTATACTATTCAGCTCAATAGCAGACACCAACTACTTTGGGATTAAGACTTAGTTGAGTCTTAAAAATAAAGTTATACAGTTATCTAGAAAACTCCATGAATATGGAGAGGCAGAATACAATAATACCATTAGAAAATGAATATAGAAAAAACAAACATAGAATAGTACTTATAAAAGATACAATTAGACAAAAAAGCCAAAAAGTTCTAAAAATTTCTCTTAGAAAATGGGGCAATAAAGGGGCTCATGTATGACCTAAGAGTTTGAGAATAGCATGGGAAGACAATAGAAGTCCAGGATGGAGCAAGTGAAAAAGAACTTGAAGTGTCCCTTGCGATGGAACTTATGACCTTAGGCAAGGATGAATGCTTAAAAACAATGTGCACCAACTTCATCGAATAAATGAAATTAGGTTACTGGTTATGATCAGTATTCTAATATTTAGCTATAAACCTACAGATTCTTGTCAAATAACAATAATGATTAAAATATTTGAGCAGAACTTTCTCCCTCTCTCTCTATATACATAAATTGGATATACATATGAAAATTGGTTTAATCTTACCAGGTTCCCATGGTCAAGAATTAAAATCTCGTCCATGCTCAACACCGTAGAAATGCGATGTGCTATTGTCAAAACTGTCATGCCTTTACATTCATTGGAAATTGTATTTTGTAGTATCATTGCTGTCTGAGTGTCAACATTGGCTGTGCACTCATCCAAACAAAGTATCTGCATTAAAAAAAGTGGTCTGTTAAGCAAGATTTTAATTGAATTTTCCTAGCTATGGTTAAAAAATAACCTGCAAGACGAAGAATAGCAATGTTTGAGTTAGATATATAATGCAACTTAAGTTACTCTTAAGCCTTAACAATATTGATTGATAACCATTTGTGAGACACTAATGAATTCTTGTATAAAAAAATAATCTGATGCTAACTATTGTTTTCAATCATTGATTATCAGCATGCTTTTCAAGCACCATGCCACAATATTGTGATCAGATGAGTACATAAAAAAAGAAAACTTTTTGAGAATAAAATATATAAAATTGTAAAACAGGGTCTATGCTGAAAATTATAAAGTACACAAGACAGAATCATACTTTCAATTTTGTAAAGAACAATCTATGCGGAAAATCCTGGTTCAGAAGTATAAATATCAAACATCTATATAATAACCACCATACTCTAAAACTTAGTCTTATGTTTGAGATACCTTATCTGCTATTTTCAGCCATTGGGCCAGTTGATTTCAATGGTATAGGCATATAGCATATATGTTGCATTTAAGATCACAAATTCATCAATCAGTCATTGGGGCATTATCCAAATGAGAAGAAAAAGATGAGCATAGCAACGTCTGCTGTGCCGGTACCAGGCCCCGTACCGGTTGCCCGGCGGCACGGGTTAGTATGGCCCTGCGCCGTGTTGTGTCGGCTCTGTACCGACACAGTGGAGGCGGGAGAGAGGAAGAACGGAAAAGAGAAAATGAGAGAGAGAGAGAGAGAGAGTGCAAGGGAGGGAGAGAGAGGAAGAGGGAGGAGAGAAGATGGTCGGGGCTAGCCGGCGAAGGCCAGGGAGCCTCCACGCGGGGCCATCCTGCGAAGGCCGGGGAGCCTCCGCCTCCTCTGCGCGGAGGCTCCCTGGCCTTTGCTGGACGGTTGGCCTCTCTCCTCCTTCCTCTCCCTCCCTCCTCCGCTCTCTTTTCCTCTTTTTCCTTCTCCTTCTCCCCCTCCGGCGATGGGTCTCGGTTTCATTGCCAGAACCATCCCGGTCCACCGCCGGTACGGCTCTGGACGCCCCAACCCGGACGGTTCGGGACGCTCCGAACCGGGCAGTTCAGGATGGTTCTGCCGACTGTGGAGCATAGATTGATTTGAATAGCAGGAGAGTATGCATGTGTGCATGCACACACGATCTATGCTTGAAATCTTGGATCGCATTTTGGCATTATAAATATCAAACATCTATATCAGATATGGTATAAGCATATAGTATATACATTTTACTTTAGATCACAAACTCAAATTGGTGATTGATGCATTATCCAATTGAAAAGGAAAAAAAACTGCAGATAAATTGACTTGTGATGGCATGAGAAGTTGGATGTGTCCTCCTTGTTTAAGAACCAAGACTTCTTATGCCACTTCAATATATTTAAGAATACCATTGGAGATACGTATTCTATGCACAAGTATGCATGCACACTCAGACACAAACAACATATGAGCA
Organism: Phoenix dactylifera; assembly: GCF_009389715.1. NCBI lineage: Eukaryota > Viridiplantae > Streptophyta > Magnoliopsida > Arecales > Arecaceae > Phoenix > Phoenix dactylifera. Next base: position 11,297,519 of record NC_052392.1, on the reverse strand, counting down.
ATGATAACCATACTCTGAAACTTACTCTTCTGTTTGAAGTCAGCATATACATTGTATTAAGAACACGAACTTATCAATTGTTGATGGATGCATTATCAATTGAGAAGAGGAAAAAACACATATAAATTGACCATCATGGCATGAGAGCGAGCATGTGCGCCCCTTGCTTAAGAACTGAAACTTTTCCGCCACATATAGAATATTTAAGAAAATTGTTGGAGACAGAACATGGAGGGTTATAGCCTTTGTAATTATATATGTAGGGCATTTTTCCACAATAGTGGATTTTCTTGCAAACAATGCGGCCTTGCATCTACAAACTTCATGGTGTAAAGCAATAGAATTACTTTCCAAGCTTGATACAGATTCAGACTTCGTATTGGAGATTGACAAATCTGATGTCAATTTGTGTCATTGGTTTCTACCTGTGTGACCTCAGGTCTGCATGATTTCAGTCAATGGCAACATCTACCATATAGTGGTCAAAATCTTGCAACATGATCACTGACTGGCATGAAGTATTCATGCCAGGTAGCCTACCATCCACATGACCCACTTGATTGTCATATTCCACAACAAGGAGTAAGAATCACATCTGTTGTGTCATATTCCACAACAATGGCAACATCCTCATCCGCCCACTACATGTTGCAACATGCACAATAGTCACTGGTTCTGCAGAAAGTGCACTATTATGATGAAACCACATTTTGCTCAACAGCTGTTTTTGGCAACACTCTTCATAGCTTAAATGTTGGTTTGACTGAACTTCATTACATCCACATTGGTAAGCTAAATAGACAAATAATTATGCAAAATAAAGTAAAACAGCTACAGCCTTCCAGGAAATAAGTAGCCATAGGAAAGGCAAGAATTAACTTTAATTAAATTTGGTTGTCCTTTCAGGTGAAATATATATTGATCTCACTACCTCAGTCTTTATTTTCCCCTGTTTACTGTTTAATCCCACAGCCAACACCCAATCACTATAATTTTCACCATAAATTAAACTAGAAACTCTCAGCAATAGTCTACACATCCTACTAAAACAACTGCTCAAAAAAATAAATCTAGAAGTCGGAAGAGTCCTATCAACCAAAGTAGTAGAAGCTCCATCATGTTATTCATTTCGCTGCAGCAAAATTATCTCGGAAATTTGAGAACATATGCTCCAAGGTTTAATATCCCATATAATATTTTGTTAAAGCTAATAGCAAACATAAACTCCTGCCCACATTCCTAGGAAATTATACTGGTCAACAATTGAGGAACACAGCTTTGGGAAGTTCCCTATGTTGTACTTTTTTTAATCTAAACAAATCCAGATTTATCTGTCACATAGCTAAACAGGTACAGGCATATGTACGCATAGCACAGTATAATGAAGCAAATAAGAAACTATTCCCAAACAGGAGAAAATGTTTACAAAACCCATTGTTAGTATTAGCAGCACCAGTATAACAACTAAACCATATCCAAAGAGGAGAAACTAATGTCAAACACAAAATAATGTGTGCTCTGTTCAGAAGCTATACTGGTCAATGGCTTTGTGGAGGATGTTTATGTTGTACTAATTCATATATAAACAGACCCAGGCAAATCAATTAATAATGCCAGTATAATTGAGAAACAATAAGCAAACAGGAGAAAATGTTGATTTAGGAACTTCCTGTGGTTGCATTTAGGTGAAGGCATGCATACTACAGCTGTTCATATGTATTATATTTCTATACAGACAGAATACATTAAATACCTACAAAGTTACAATTCTTAATTTCTTATGCATGATAAGTCATATTGGAGTGTCTTACCTTAGAAGACTTAACAATTGCCCGTGCAAGGCATATAAGCTGCCACTGACCAACTGAAAATGATGTGCCGCTTTCTTTTACAGGAAGGTCAAGTCCACCAGCTAATTCTATCTCAGCTTTAATATGGCATTTCTGAAGAGCTTCCCAGATTTTTTCATCTGTTGTCATACCAGATGGGTCTAGGTTTTCCCTAGGACATGCGGAAGACAAAATTAAAAACCTTGCATGCTTAAAATTAAATACATGAAATAGGAAGTACATGGTACATGTTATGTACTAAAATCCCATGCATTAAAAAGACTACAAACATGTTAATTTGAGAAACATAGAAAAAAAGAAAAACTAATCTTTTAGAGGGATCATAATACAAACTTCATTGCTTGGAGGTACCTTAGAGAGCCTTCGAATAAGAATGGGCTTTGGGGAACCACTGCAAAATGTCCACGAAGATTCCTGACAGAAATATCAGCCACATCAACGCCATCAACTAAAATGTGCCCATTACAAATGGGAGTAAGGCGAAAGAGTGCATTAAGTAAACTGGATTTTCCAGCTCCTGTCCTTCCAACAACTCCGACCTAGCATGGTATAATAAACAATGGTCAGAAAAGATACTGCAAACAATCTCAAAAGCAAGTGCAATAACACCTGAAGCACTGATCAGATAACATGCATCCATAGTGCAATCTATCAACTAAATTGATGTTTGCATTTCTGTAACAGATCTCCACAATGCACTGACCTGCATGCCTGCTGCAATATAAAATGAAACATCATTTAGAGCAGCTGGCAATGATGGCTTATATCTAAGAGTAACATGTTCAAATTCAATCTGTCCTTGCATAGGCCATTCTGGATGCACAGATCGTGATCCCTGAAGTCCTTCTTGAGGAATATCCATGTACTACAAAAAGTAGAAAATGCATCAGTGATAGGTCAACATTTGAATGAACCATATAAAGATTATCAATTCACCTCAACCACCCTCTCAACAGAAACCATTTCCTTCTCTGTCTCTGTGAAACTAGTAAGAAAACTGCTCAACAATGAGACAACTGGCGCTGCATAAGACAGGGCCAAGCCTACCTGCAGTCAATCAAACTATCCCTAAGTTTTAGACAGGCATAAGTTTGAGATGACCTCTACAAATATCGACTTTGCTCATTTGCTGAAATTAAGACCTAAAGAATGTGGCTTTTAACAGTCAAGAATATGTTTCATGGGAAAACTTACCAGTCCAGGTGTACCAAAGCTAAGTGGAAAATTGCCACGGCAGCCAACAACAGCCATCACGGCAATGAATAAAATAACAAATGCTGCCAGCAACTAAAACATTTCTCTGGTCATTGCAACAAATATGACTCTTGAAAACAACCACTATTAGTGACGAAAGCTAAATATCCTATACAACCAGCTGCTTCAAGTGGCTGATTATATGCAAGGGAGTTCAATAGTACAGAATGAATATGTACTGCTAAAAATAATAAAAAAGAAAGAACCATACTTGGAGTCGCAGAGAGAGCCACAAACTTGCTGTTCGTTCGGAATAGGAAGTTTGCTGATACAATGTGATATGCTCCATGAATCTAGCCAGGAAAAATTCCTGTCCATTTACCTCATTAGGTGAAAAATTTATGTCTCAAAATAGAAGTTCTGAAAGTTTTATTAAAATTTGGAAGTCAAAACGAAATTATTGGAAGTATTAAAAATTATGCTAAAGCAAGCTGCAGGCCTTCAAATCGACTTCACAAGAAAGATATCTATCATTCATGCCATCCTAAATTTGCATAATTAAACTCTTCACATGCTTGATATTACTTATAGCCATGGTATGCCATACCATACCAGATGGTACCGGATATACAATACTGTACCAATTTGATACCGGTACGGGCTGCGTACTGACCCTTGGTATGCCAAAAAAATTCCTACCGTATCGTACCGTACCAACACTATACTAGTGTGGCACCGGTACGGGGTCCAGTATTGGTACGGCGAACCTTGCTTATAGCTATTGAGAACTCACACCATTTGAAATCAAAACTGTAAGTTCTAGGAACTCTCACCCATTATAAGAGGACATGATTATGTGATGAATTTGCTAGGCTACTTTCATGTTCTCTTTACAGTGTGGGAGGTAATGCCTGGATATAGTAATGCTTGGATGGTGCTTAAATATCATAACCGTGGTAAAAGATGAACAAATTCATTTACTTGACCACTATTAATATAATATGATATCTGCACAGCTGATCACAAATACATGCAACTGTTAAAATATGTACATGTCATATATAACTAATATTTAGATATTTGCCAATATAGACCCTGCTGGTGCCAACATAAATATTGGGCGTGTTACTAGGGATTCAATTTTTCCCTAAAAAGTACATGCAGATTCAAGAATGTTCAAAAGAAAATTAGGCCTAAAAAATTTTTAAGTTTCATTAGATGCTTGTAGATAATTTTTAATATCACCTTTTTTCTTATACATTGATTATAATGCTCTTCCTCCATTCACCAGGTATCTTATCATTCTCTAAAATTTTATCAAATAAATTTGTCAACAAAGTTAGTCCCACATCACTAAACACTTCCAAACTTGAATATGGATTCCATCAGATCCAGCCATTTTTCTTATTTTCATCCATTTCATGCCTCATTTACCTCAGATACTCTAATTCTACATATAACTTAACATTTCTATCCTCAATGGAACTAGTAAGGTATCCTAAATTGTCTTAACTTCCATTACATAGCTTATCAAAATAACCTCTCCATCTTTCTTTGGTCCACCTTCCTTTACGAAAACTCTTTGCTCCTCATCTTTGATGCATTTAACCTGAGTCAAGTCTCTAGTTTTCCTTTCTCTTAGTCTTGCAATCTTATAGGAATCTTTTCCCCCAAATTTAGTTTCTAACTTATATAACTCTTCATGCATCTTGAACCTACCTTCTCGTACCACTTTCTTAATTCCTTCTTAGCCACCTCATAGGCTCATAGCCTTCATATGTGCCTCCATTCCTCCATTTAGATAGTCTTCTACAGCATTCTCTTTTTGCCTTAACCGCCAATGTAATCATCCCATCTATATTAAATTATTTTAAGTTTCATTAGAGGCTTGTAGATAATTTTTAATAGCAACGTAACCATCTCATCTATACTAGAGTAACTATTGTGAATGCATTGCACAATATTTCTTGTGACAGGTTTTAGGATTGTTGATAATGTCATAAAACATGAATCAGTGTCTGAACATGGTCCTCTATTTGCAGAGTCTTGGGCAATCAGGGAGGCCATGCAAATTGCCATTGTACAGGGATACAGAAGATTCAGAACCATAACAGATTTGCTCACCCTTCTTTCTATACTGCATCAAGGTGACCAAATCCCTTGGATGATACGACTTATCATAGAGGACATTTTGATACTTTTGTAGCTTTTGAAGAAGTCAAGATAGAGAATATATGTAGAGAAGTTAATGCTGTAGCTGACTGACTTCCCAACTAGGGACAGTGCCAAGGCATAAATATGGATTGGTCTTCAAAATCTTATTATCGGTTCATGTAACTCAACTAACGTATATGGATATCTCAGCCACCCTGAGGGATTGTCTTAGATAGGGGTTCTAATGACCATTTTTCTTAAAAAAAAAACATCAACCAAAATCACATGATTTAGCAACATACTGCAATAAGATATGCCTAATAGAGAGTAACAATAGATAATAAATAATAAAATGACTAAATTTGATAATGAGGTTGCCCGAACGAAACTAGGATACCATATTTTACCTCTTTTCTGAACGCCCTTATAGTTGATGAGCCATCCAATGTTTCCGTGAAACATGAATAGATAGGTGAGCGAGAAACACTATCAAGCCGCCTCAGTTCACGTGACGTGGACCTATAGTAGAACTGTACGACAATCATGACAATTAAACTATCCCTCAGCTCTTTATATGACTACATACAGTGAATATTTTTCCTTTTTCAAGTCCAAAACTTGAAACAAGTTCAAAAAATAATATATCATTTTGTCAAAAAACAAATTATTTTGTCATTAATGTCCATTACTTAACATTAAAATGGCAAACAACAGTCCAATATTTCATTCTGATAAAAACCAGTTAGGCTGGACCCTGTTATTTCCATTGCAATAGTAAATTACATTTTAGGAGGAGGGTCTGTTCTTTAGAGGATATCGGCATTTGAAAGCTTGCCATAACGTTAATTGACCTTAAAAAATAAATAGAAGGTACAAATTGTTGGGGAATAGCAATAGTCCCACATCGAATAGGTAAAGGACCTTTGTTGGTATTAACCTACTAGCTTAAGCCTTTGGTCAAATAATTTAATATGGTATGAGGGCCAAGTGGCCAACTGTCCAACTGTCTTCCTTGTCTACCAACATCTCCATGCTCCCACTTACGAATCCACATGTCCATCCTTCCAAACTCAACACATGAGAGGGGGTGTTAGTCATGTTGGAGAATGGGAATAGTCCCAGATTGGATAGGCAAAGTACCTTTGATGGCATAAAATACTCATAGGCCTCTCCACCTGCTAACTTAAGCCTTTGGGTTGGACGTTAATAAAATATTATTTAGATCTGATATATATATATATATATATATATATATATATATATATATATCCCAAAATATAGGCCTTTATCAGTTTGACACTTATCTTATAGAAACTAGGAAATGAAATAGCTTATGACAATCAGAAGAAAAACGTGGGAGGATAAGTACCTGCAATTTTCTGTAAACATACCACAATGGAAACAACAAAAGCAAGAAAATTATCTGCACAATGTTATGTAAGGATGACAAGCAGAGTTAATTTGATGCAAAATTTTTGATAATGGAGAATAATATCAAATTTGATGTTGTATCTATATAACAAAGAGTTATGTTACCTGCACATAGGACAAAACCACCACAATGCCCAATAGACTATAGAAATTGGCTAGGAGGATGTTGAGAATAAAAGGAAGAGAATCATCAAGTGTGTACAAATCTGAGGACAATCTGCATAGAATAATAGAATTTGTTGAGTAGGAATTTTTGAACAGCAAGAAGCTTTTAAAAAACCATACTAATCATAACCTGTTGAGTATTCGCCCACTAGGATTCTGATCAAAAAAATGTACAGGTGCATCGACAAGCTTATTCAGAAGCTTGGTATGCACCTGAACTGCAGCACGTAGACCACCGTATGAAAATGAGAATGCCCTTGCTAAAGTGAAAAGGGAATTCACCAAGCCAAAGATGGAGAGAATAACCTATAGAAACAATCAAAACTCAACTACTATGCTATGTAAGAATATGTGTTCCTTCCATCAAGTAGATTTTCAACATATAAACAACATATTATTACAACATTTTCATAGATGGCATAACCAGCTCTTGATAGCAAGTTGGATGAATGAAAAGATGCAAACCTTACCAGATAAAATCTTGTGTTCTCAGTTCCGGTGGTATTATCAACCCAGTGCGATAGCCAGAGATCATTTCCATTGCGAGATGCTTGCATAAAAAATGCTGAAACACATATGACAAAAACAACAGGCCAGCTGGCAAAGGTAGCATAACTCCTGTTGAAGTGAAGACAATGACTTTTCAGTCATACAAGGAAAAAGTTGAGAGAACAAACCAATAAATTTCACTGGCATAATAATATATAACAATTTAGATATTTTGGTTTAAACTGGCACAAACTTTAATGAAATAATCACTCACTTATAAACACTAAGTTCAACTCTTCCCTCTTTTCTAAACTCTGTTTCAGCAGTCTCTTGTGCTTCCTCAGAAGTTGCTACGAAACCACTCTCTAGCAGAACATTAGACCTCAATTCATCAGAAGCACATATCATGCTTTCTTTTCCTAACAATTGAGATGATGGGAACTTTGAATTATTTGGTACATAAGTTGCCAAATATGGTGACACTAAGAAATTGGCTGACATTCCAGCCCACTTTACATGTCCTCTATCCATGATCACAATCATATCTGCAGAAGAAATTGCCTGTATAAAGACAGAAAAAAGTAATTTTTTCCTTCATCTGTTTCATAGCAGAAAAATTTAATGTTATCGACCATCTTCAGGAGACTATTAATATTATTACAACTCTTTAATAACTATATGTATAGATGGAGTATCCAAGTAAAACAAATTGTAACCATATAAAAAGTAAAACTAGTTGGTACATGTACTGACATATGTCGTGATGATATTATGTCAGCACTGATAAGAAAAAGTGAAACGAGCAAAGCGGCAACTTTATTGTCCATGAAATTATCAGGAATGCACGACATTATTAAAAAAAAACATTAATTTTTTATTCATTTGACCATTACAATAAAACTTAACATATAACTTATTACATCAAGCAAAATAATGGTGAAGGATCTCCTAAAAGCAAACCTGAACATTATGGGTACATAGTACCCGTGTTTTTTGATTCATTAAAGGACCCAGTATAGTTCTCTGTAAAATCCAGCAAGCAACCTGCGAATCAACTGCGCTAAGTATATCGTCAAGCAAGTATATGTCAGAGTCACAATAGACAGCCCTGCAATGTTTTAAGGTAGTTTTAAGGTTAACAGACAGTGGTCTAAACCTCATAATGACAATTTCTGCATAAATGAGACTTCACCTTGCCAATGCGAGACGGGCTCTCTGCCCACCAGATAAGTTGACTCCTTTCTCTCCAATATATGCTAGATCACCTCCAATCATCAGTGAAATGTCAATGTCAAGTGCACATGCCTGTAATACTTCTCTGTACCTGTTTTAAAATAAAATTCCAAATATCAATCAGGAAGTGCAACAGAAAAACATTTCTGCCAGGCATTTTGTAGAACTACAGTAGAATTAACTTACAACAGAACAAGATTTCAACCTCTATAAAAATATTAAAGCAAGGCTTGCTTGAAATGAAAACAAAAATAAACATTTAATGAAGGCAATTTCTGATAAAAAGGAGTAAAATGTTACATATACTAAAGTCCACCTTCTAGCATCATACTCCTTTCCAAACAAAATATTGTCACGAACTGAACCAGACTGGATCCAAGGAACCTACATTGACCCGTAACAACAATCATAAAAATTTTCTACTATGATTATAGTTTCATTTGAACTAGAAATGCAAGGATAACCTGTGGCACATATGCTATTGACCCACAGGCTTGTATAACACCACGAATAAGATGCATCTCTCCCAGAATAGAATTTAACAAGGATGACTTGCCAGAACCAACCTGAAAACAGACAACCAACAACCAAGTGTACAAGGCAAAAATAATAAACAAAATACTGAGACCACAAACATAATGTAAATTCATGGCTAATAAATTAGATTCGATATAATATATATGCATGCAACTCATTTAGTTTCTTATAATACTTGCTAGACACCCTTCCTTCTTAAAGCCCATGAGATCACTCTTCTTGGCACCTTTATCATAAACTTTCTCTAAATCAATAAACACCATATATAGATTTTTCCCTTTTCTCTATATTTTTCTACCAATTGTCTCAGTACAAAGCTAGCCCCACCACTATAGATCTTTCAAGCAAAATCCAAATTGATTATTTGAAACGGTTCTTTTTGTTCACAATGACCCATAAGCTTAATTTTCCAATAATTAGAACAATTTTGTACATTACCTTTATAGACCAATCCAACAATATTTCTCTAATCATCTAGCATTTTCTTAGTTTTCATGGTTTCATTAAATAGATTAGTAAGCCGATTTAAGCCAATATCTCCTATAATTTTTCAAATCTCAATAAGTATTTCATCTGGCCCTGATGCCTTTAATTTTTTGCATTCTTCTCAAAGCTATCTCCAATTTGCTTTTATTAATTGTACAAATAAAACCTTGACTTCTCCCTAATTGTACTTTTTTAATAAAGATCTCTTCCATAAAATCCTTATTTAACAATTTTTCAAAATAATGTCTCCATCTCTATTTAATTTCCTCATCTTTAACTAATATCTTATTTTCCTCACTTTAAATACATTTAACTTGATCAACATCATTAGTTTGTCCTTTGCAAAGTCGGTGGAACCGATACGGGGCACCGTACCGGTTCTCCGGCGGCACGAGTTGGTACGGGCCATGCCAGGCCTGTATCGACGGAGAAGAGGGCACACAGATCGTAGAAGAGAGAAAAAGAGAGAGAGAAGGGGGAGAGAGGGAGGGAGGCCGGTGGAGGGTGGCGGACGCCGGCGGAGGCGAGGCCGCGACCCGTTTTTCTGTTCGAATGAAACACAGGTCCAGCCGCAACCTTAAAAATTTACGATTTTTAAAAATTTCGCAATTTGCCGACTTCACTTAAAAATCGCAAATTTTTAAGGCCGCGGTCGGACTCCCATTTCGTTTGAAAAAGAAAAACCGGCCACAGCCTCCATCAGCCCTCCGCCACCGTCCCGCCCTCTCCCTCTCCCTCTCCCTCCCTCCTTCACTCGCTTTCTCTTTTCTTCTCCTTCTCTGACTCCAGCAATGAATTTCGTTTTCGTTGCTGGAAGCGTACCCGTGACCCGCCGGTATGGCTTGGAACGGCCGGAACCACTCGATTCGGGACGGTTCCACCGACCCTGATCCTTTGTCTATCTTTAGCTGTTTTGTAAAATCCATTCTCACTTTCTTTTGAATCCAACCTATCATATAAATTATTAGCCTTACTATCCTTTTAACATCTTTCTTAGTATTTTATGAAATCCTTAACATCGTTATTAGCTCCCTTATATTTTATGGAATGGGTCCAAATTTGATAGCAACTCTTATATATCAATTGAATTATTCTTTTTTGGGGGTTGAGTATACTACGAAAAATATTTTCAACCATGGGTTTAAACATGTCATTTGCTTTTAACTTCACAAAGTCCAATACTCTTTCTTTTGCTTTTGGAAGTTAAAAACTGCAATAACTTGTTAAATTTATATGCTTAAGGACTACGTAGTTATATAAGTCATATAATCAAACAATATATAGAAATTGTACTTATAAAGTTTAATATGTTGCTAAAAATGATTGGGTGATATTTAATGATATAAGGGGTTGTATGATCGATAATATATAACTAATGCCGATACAAGGATTACATCCAGATCATTTAGGGCCTTTTTGATCAAGAGGGAACTCCATATTTTAACATCAATGTCCATAAGAACAATATACAATACTATAAATCCTAATAGAAGAGTCAACAGTCAGCCAATTTAGCAAGAAATTACCAGATCTTTTTTGTTTCTTTCCAAATCCATTACACAATAACCTTACAGACACAACATTTATGGCTTTCATCTTGCTCAAAGAAAGTTGGTCCACATCCTTAAGATTCATTTTTCTAACTAGTAATACTTCCAACCTGAAACTTGTTATCATTCATATAATTATGACCTAAAACCAAGGTCATTTGAACATCTCCCATAGACCATTATAAAAGACACTTGAGCAAGCTTGGCAGATCTCTAAGATTTATTTTTCCTAACAAGCGATCATCCTGACTTGAAACTTGTTACGATTCATACAAATATGACCTAAAGCCAAGGTAGTTCAAAGATTCTCCATAGACAATTACAGAAGTCATCAAAAGCAAGCTTATGAATAATTAAGTGCTGATGTAGTAGTCAATGAAATCCAATTCCTTCTTCAAATTCAGCAAAAACCTTCAAAAAAAAAAGTTAATACACTCACCTCTCCAATTATAGCAACAAAGATGCCCTTTGGAAAGTCCAGTGAGATGCCATCCAAGATTACACTATTCCCCACCTCATAGCTGCTAGACCAAACACAACTTGCATTTTGGAAAACAATAGCTTTGGGATTAGCACCAGCATCAACCTCACTTTCAAAGAGACAAGGTGAGGGACCGTATGTGTTTAGTCGTCCACCAGAAGACTGCTCACATTCAGAATTATGCTCAGGACAAGACAAATATTTGCTCAATCGCCTGGAAGATATCATGGCCTGTGATGTATTTCACATTAAATGGAGCATTTTGAACAACATACCTCTAATATGATAATAATAATAAAATAGAAAATAACAAACGAACAACTTACATCAATCAATCCATTGATCACCCAAGGGAAAGAATTTAAAGGAGAGATCAATGTGTTGAAAAGGGCTACACAAGTGAAAACCTGCAAGAAGATAAATTTGGAGGCATTTTGATACACAAATTACAACTAAAGTCCAAAGTGTTTTGACAAATAAAATATCATACAAATGGAACAATAAGCGTCATTTTGTTACCGTAGCAGCACTTAATGAGTGACCCATCAGTGCGAAGACGCCAAATGTAAATAGAGAGAAAAGTGTCGGTGTTGTTGCCCAGAAAAATACACACCATGCATCCAAGTATTTCCTTGTCTAGAAATGGTAGCTTTGATTTTCAGCATATAAATTCTAAAGCAATGATAAATTTCTTTTAGGTGAAACTAAGTGCCACATACTGAGAGGTGTTGCACTTCCATCGCTCTTCTTTCCATCAAACGCTTGGTGAATAGATGCTCCCAGCTATACATTTTTAATGTTCGGATATATGTTATAAGTTCTCCAGCACCTCTGATCCTGTTCTAGTATTCAGGTTGTCGCATGTGAATTATGTGCAGGAAAAAAATGAGGTATCGCAGGCTTTAAGCGAAGATAGCATACATAAATGGTTTAAAAAGAAATCAAAAATGTTAACTGTTATAGTTCTTTGATTCTGAAGGCTTAAATATTGCAAAATATGAATTTTTATATTATAGAAAATAGCAGGCTGATGTAACTCACTATCCCCTTGACTTATGGGCATAGAAACTGCTGCGGGTTCTCAATAAAATACACGATGCCTTATTATATGCAAGATTTTTGAAAAGTTAGTACAATTTATGAATGTAGAGGAATCACTACCATGAAGTTTACCTTTAAAATTCAATCTGGAGCAAGGTCTGGTGAACTGGTCGGAATCGACTGGTTCAGTCTGTACCATACCGGTGCCGGCCACCGGTATGGTATAGCCATAGAATTCAGTTCTGGCCCCAACCGAACGGTTCCTTGCCCGTACCGGTGCTCGCACCAGTACAAGCCGGTATCGGTGGGGTTCGCACCAGTACAAGCCCGGTACCGGTGTGAACCGCACCGGTTTGCACCGGTACTCGCGGGGAAGAAGAAGAGGAAAAAGGAGGAAGAAAGAAGAGGAAAAAGAGAAAAAAGAAGAGAGTGGTAAAGACTACCTATCGAAGGGGAGAAGAAGACCTCTCCTGCGGGGAAGAAGACTACCAGGCCTCTTTCTTCCTCCCGAGCACCTCGCGGGGAAGAAGACCTCCCTTGCTTGCAGGAGAAGGGGGGAACGAGAGAAGAGAGGAGGAGAGGGGAAGAAAAGAGAACGACTCGGGAAGAAGAGGAGAATGGGAAAAAAGAGAAGAAAAAAAAGAGAGGCCGAGGGAATAGCGCCCGCACACGGGGGTGCGGGCGCGAGTGGGGAAACGCGTCCCCGACTCGCGCCCGCGCGCGCTCCACGTGGTGCGAACCGCGTGTCGACGCGCAAGGAACCTCGCGCGCGCGGTTCTCCGCGCAGGGCAGTGAGCCCACGCGGAGCAGCCTGCATGGGCTTTTAATGCCACTCTGTGGCAAAACACGGACGTGCGTGCGTCCGCGCCTTTTCTTTTTTTTTCTGAACCAATTCGGTACCGATTCCAATCGGTACCGAACTGGTACCGGTCTCCACCGGTACGTCGGTTCGGTCGGTAACACATACCTTGGTCTGGAGCCTTTTTCTATGTATATTTGATCACATTATGATTCACTAAAGCCTTCCTAAGTTCAACGACCAGCTCTCAAACTGAGATTAACTGTCAACTCTAGAATTGGAATAATGACCCAGTCAGAAGTTGGCAACAAAGGGGCTTGCCATCTAACTTGGAACATTGTCAAGTAGCAAAACCTATTGTATCAGAAGATACAAAATATAGTTCCACCCCCTTCTCTTACAAAAGGATATGCAAAGTATAGATGAATTACAAAAACTATATGTCAAGAATGGCTGTATGTATAAAGTTTAGCTGCCAAAATCAGGAGCAGGTGCAGGAGGTGGGATAGGCTTTGAGTGCTGGCGTGCAGAAGCAGATTTTTTCAAAAAAGAAACACTTGAAGTAAGAAACTTAGGAAGTGGGTGCAGGTTCAAACTTCTGGAAAAATTCCAAAACAGGCAGGTTACCATATATAGATTATTCCTGCTACTAAGCTACAGAGGCCTTGCAATAATTTCTTTTCTCTATGCATTCAAGATCCATGAAATTGTGACACTTACAAAGATGGTTATAGTCACTGTTATCTGAATAGTACTATTGCAGTTTTTATCCAGGTCTCCAATATCTGAAATTGTGACTCTATCCAGGTCTCCAATATCTGATAGAAGTCATATGTTGAGGTATCCTGTGTTGTTTACTTTAAAATTATATTAGATGTTTAGGTGGTCACAATCCAACACTGGACAGTAACTCATAGTTTGCAAGATGATCGTTGAAAGATAAGATACATAAAAAAATGGCATTGCAAAGTCAATGGACTTTATTTTCATACCAGAAATTTATAACATTATCTATTATGGATGAGATATGACAAGCAACAAAAACTTTTTAAACTGGCTATGCAAAAACATAGGTAAAACTAAAGTGAATATAGTGGTTTCAAAGAATCTCATTTTCTGAATACAATGCATGGATTCCATTTTCTTACAAGAGTTAAGTCGTGATGTGCATGGTGTTGGAAATTGTGTCCCAAAGCCAATTTTTAATTGTAAGAAATTGGATTATGTATATATTTTATTAAAATGAATAAAAATTTATTCTGGCAATTTTCTATTCATCACAAGTGTTACATCTTCAAATTGAACTCCTGTGTATTATGATGAAGTCCTTAGGACTAATTTAGTGGATAAAAAAGGTTTTATCATTTAGTCCTTAAACCAGTTCGCGACCAAATGATGAGCTGTGACAATAGCTATGTCAAGTATAGGTCGTTGTGTGTCATTTAGTTGGTTGTCCTCTTAAACCAAGAAGTGTGGAGACACTGTATGGCATACAGGTGAGATGTAGGAGTACATCATCACTGAACAGTGACTCACCTGCGTAGCACTCCACTGTCGGGAGTTAGCTCGCAAAACGTATGGGCATAAGTACCCCTTAGACCTGAGACTGTCCCGGTGACTTGCAAGCAACTTACTGTACTTAGGCACTGGATGACCTGAATTTCTAATTCAGGGATCGGAAGGATGCTGGGTGCAGTCAAGTACTCGCGAAGTCTGTGTACGAGTCAAGATGGGATTGACCGCTCCAGATTATAGGAGTTGATGTCTCGCTGTATTTCAATTCAGTAAAACCTTGGCCAGGGTAAACCAAGTGATGGTCACTTGATTTGATTAATTGAAATACACTATGGATGACCGGACCCAGAGTTCGACAGTCCACTCTGAGGTCATCTTGAGCATCGATGGTCATAGGGATGAATTATGCAACAACCATACGTCTAGGTTCTTGAATGTTGCTTTGCATATTTGACCTATCCGGACGTCGGGTATCATTGCTAGATGGTCACCTCGATTAGTGCATGGAGTAGTCCATGTACTACCGGCTTAGTGTTCGAACTTATCGGAGTCACGCACATTAGTCAAGCTAAGTAGGAAGGTCTTGACCCAATTTAATTAAGAATTAAATTGAGGGTCATTTGGAATTTGGTTCTGTCTATGTTCAGCTAGCACTGAACATGAGGTATATGCTAAATTTCATGGATGAACAACTAATTAAGTCTGTATTTCGGGTCAATCAAGTTATAATTAATATAATTGAACTTGATCAGGACTCAATTGTTGAAATTGGATTTGATTGGGTCTAAATTAGTGTAATTGGGCTCGATCATGATTTAATTAGGATTTAATTTCGTATTTGTTCTGATCTAAGTCGGACTTGGATCGAGCCGAAACTGGACCTAATTGTATCTCTCATGAGTCGGACTCATGTGGAATTTTTTCGGGTCAAAAATCATTCAAATGGGCTGTCAATTTGGTTTAGAACCAAATAGGCTTGCTTTATTTCAAAATGGGCTAACCCATTTCCTATTTGACTAATCCCATTTAAATGGTTACGGCTGACTTGTTTTTAAACTCCCATGGACCCGTGGACCACTCCCCCTCATGGACCCTTAAGGATTTTTTTGTGAACCGCGATGGAGAAAAGCCTGGGAGGAGAAAACAGAGCCTTCTTCCTCCCGGCTTCGTCTCCACACCGTGCCACCATCTGGCCTCCGGCCGCTCTGCCGTCTGGACCGGAATGTCCGGTTTTGAACCGGCTACATTCCGGTTAAATTTGATTTTTGAAATCCGGCTGTTATCAGATGGATTTACTATTTTTTCCCCACGTTTGTTTTTGAAACGAACGTTATGAATTTATAACGTATGGATTCGTAAAGACAATTATTACTCCTCTTAAATCCTCTCTGCGTTGGCCTATAGATAGACCAACGTTTTCCTCTTGAATATAGAACGAATCAGAGAGAAAAAGGTGTGAATCTGTTCGTGAAATTTTGGGAAGAAACTTCACAGACAGAGGCGGCTTCGGTGGGATTTTTCTAAAGGAGAAGAGGAAGAGAGAAGAAGTGGTCCTTCTCTCTCAATCTTCTCCCAGTGGCAAGCATTCAAATCCGGCTTTCTAGTCTCCTCTCTTCTCCTCTGCGATCAGTCCAAAATTGAAGCTCTCGGGTTGGAAACGGGAGAGAAGGAAGAAGAAGAAGGAGAAGAAAAGAAAAGTGTTTCTTCTAGGGTCCTTTTTGCAAAAAGTGGTTTTGCAAAATACAGATATCGTCCAACCTTCCTACAAAGCTCGACGTGCGTGCGAAGTAGAGGGCTTGCAGATCCAGGCCTTGCAGAGCTACCTTCAGGGATCTAGATCCAGATCCCGATTCAAATTACCTCGACCAACTTCCGCTACGGGCTTGAGGTAATTTTACATAAAAGTTAAATTTAATATTTATAATTGTTATAAATAAAATAAAATAAAAAATTAAAACTGATTTTTCATGCCTGGCGTTCGATTTTATCGGACAACTCGGAAATTTTTTCCTTCACATGGATGGTTCATTGATGTGTGCATAGAACCTCTCACTGAGAAGTGTAAGAGTTCTGTAAGCATGTGGCACTGGCTCATTAAAACTGTGAGAAACATTGACTACTCTTCCTCATCAGGGAACATTGTGCTGAAACTAGAGTATTTGATTGAAGATTCTCTCTAATTCCATGAATGTCAATGGTACAAAATTACAAATGCAATCCACTTTACATATAATGGTTATGTTTGGTTGCTAAAGCAACATCTACTTTCTTCCATAACAGGTATCCAGAATCTCTAGGTTAGATTTGATTTTATCAGAATTTGGTAAAAACAGGATACATGACCCTTATTGGTTTCAACTCCTTGCAACCATGAAACAATGGAGGTAAATATAAAATAACAAACTATAAGATCTAATCCATATTTTTTTTTTCAATTTTGTCTCATGAAGATCTGTTTTATCCTTTCCTACTACAGCATAAATTAACAAACCAAATCGATATACCTCTCATCCTTCTGTTTCATCATTTTCTCTGTTGCACTTGCAATCATTGTAGAGATCCATTTATTTACTGCATATAAAGTGGTGATGTCAAACAAAAATGCTGAGCCATTCAGCAAACATATGATTAATTAGAAATATAAAAGATAGAGATCCCTAGACTACAGATATAATTGCAGTGATTGATTAAATGATTGATAATATCAACATTCATGTGAAGGAAGAAGAGAAGAAAAAGACAGGGCTAATGACCTCAATACAGAAAAAAATTAGTGGCATCCATACCTGGTATAAGCAAGATGGTTATCGCAACACCAGAAACAAACGCAAAACTGACCTGTGTATATAGAAGATACAGTGCCACACCTATCTGCAGGGGCAAACTGGTAAAACATACAATGTCAAAACTAGATCTAGAGAGAGAGAGAGAAAGATGTTTTTTCCCCAATGGTAAGTATTTCATTACCAATAGTGAAAAAAGTAGAACTAGAATGAGACCAGATTTTTTTATTTTTGCTTTTGAGTCAGTCTTGTTTGCATTATTTATGCAACCTTCTAACATCAACACCCACCAACATGCTGTAACTAATTGACAAGACAAATTAGGTATAAGCACCAGTTTACAATTTAGTCAAATCGACACTCATTATGTTTGCATTTTGCCTGCAAAATTTATGAATCAAATACAGGATACGTAAAAAATGAAAAAAAAAATAAACAAGAAATGACCAGAAATTCAAGAGCTTATAAGCAAGAAAAAATAATAGCATGGGGGGTTGGGGGGGAAGGGTGGTGGATGTGACACTCAATATATATGTTGTACTTTAAATATATGTAATTGATTGTACTATTTTATATGTTTCATCTCACTAGTTGATTTTAGGATATTTCATGTTGCTTCTTGTAGCATGCAATATCTCATTAATCATTTTATGTTTTGTATCACTTTAAACCAACAAGATGCATCATTTAGGTTATACCGGAATCATACAGATATCAAAAAATGTCAAAATATCAAATTATACTTAAAATTATTAAAAAAGTTGAAAAAAATTGATTATCAATTAATCAAACCTGAAAAGCTTAAAATGGGCGTGCCGGAATCAAGCCTAAAAAGCTTAAAATGGGCATGCCGGAAACAAACCTGAAAAGCTTTAAAAAAATGGGTGTGCCGGTTACGGTGTCGATACGGCACCGACCCAGTACGGTACCGACTCGCCTGCTGACCGATACAGATCCTGGTACCTGTTCAACGGACCTTGCATGGGGCTGTAGAAGATCGACAAGCTTCAATCAACAAGTTCTAACCAAGGTCTACTAGCCATATCCCCTAGTCTCAAGTCATTTTTGTAAGGCCTCCAGTCTCAGGTCTATGCCTTCTTTTCCATCACTATATACGGAAAAGAGAGAGGAGTCCATTTAAGAAAAAAGGCATGACATATGGAAAGGCATCACATATGGCCTTTGGTTGCAGATTCAAGGTAAAGGTGGACACAAAGCATACAACCATATGTAGGAAAGAGAAAGTGGAAAGTAGGGAGAGAGAATAGCGAGGAATAATCACAAGAATTGAGTACAAGGAGGAGGGCTAGGTTACTCGAGAGGAGGTCACATGCCTGTATACAGGAGAAATATTGTGTTGATCTTGGAGATGAAGATGCTAGTCTTAATGCATGAAGAAAAAGGTAGTCTCCAAAGGTGAAAATGACAAAAAGGTGAAAGATTCATAGCGATTTATTACTATATCAACGTGTAATTTAGAAACTTTAATTTTTACATGATGATCTGACACCAAAACTCTTTCAGACTCTGCCAAGATGGATAATGTATAATTCCTAATGTTATCACTAACCAAGGAAAAGGTTTGGTTAAACCATACAACCAAGATCATACTTATTCATAATGGCCAAACCTAAAACCTAAACCTGATTATATCAGGCCAGGTTGGTGGTTCATGACAAAAGTGCGACTATCAGATAGTCCTAGTCAGGAGGCAGAACTGTTCCGAATCGGGCGGTTCCGGCCGTTCCGAGACGTACCGACGGCTCGCCGGTACAGTTTCGATAATGAAACCAAAATCCATTGCCAGAGCCGGAGAAGGAAAGAGAGAGCGAGCAAGGGAGGGACGAAGAGGGCGGGAGGCTGGTGGAGGGTAGCGGACGCCGGCGGAGGGCTGGGGGAGGCCGCAGGAGTTGAGACCGCGGTCGGTTCCCCTGTTTCGAAACAGGGGTCTAGCTGCGGCCTTAAAAATTTCACGATTTTTAAGTAAAGTCAGCAAGCAAAATTTTTAAGGTCACAGTCGGACCCCTGTTTCGTTCGAAACAGGAGAACCGACCGCCGCCTCGCCACCCACAGCCTCCGCTACCCTCCGCCGGCCTTTCTCCCTCTCCTCCTCTCTCTTTTCCTCTCCTACGGTCTGCGTGCCTTCTCCTCTGTTGGTGCAGGCCCGACACGACCTGTACCGACTCGTGCCGCCGGAGAACCGGTACGGTGCCCGCTACCGGTTCCGCCGACCTTGCTCGTAATATTGAAATAATTTATAATTTTTACTGCATGACCATGTTGTGTTCTTCTTCTTGGATGTTACTCCAAAGTTGAAGAGTAATTTTTATGGGAACCATGGATGTTATACCCTTATTGAATTCCAAGAAGGATCCTTGGGGCCAAAGGGTACATCCTACTTTGCTATCCATGACACAGTAATTTTTTGTTAACTTGATGTATGATCAGCGAGATGGCAATACAATAGTAGGTTTACATTTAAGCATGAAATCTACTGAGTTACAGAAAGACAAGAAAACATAATAGTACATATAAAATAAATAATTGAACATGCAATGCTCTTACAGAATGTCATACCTCCACACATCATGAAGGCTATTACACAAATTAGCTGTCCGATCTGCATCTATAGACATAAAAGTTTGGACTTCTCCATCAGAAAAAATTGAGCGTTCGGCTTGGCTAATGAATAGGCACTGCCAATTGCAAACCAGAAATTCATTATGAATAAAAATAAAATAAAAAAGAAAAGCATATGAATATTTAACAGGAGAAGTCAAGATCATTTCATATCCTGACAAATTGGTTCTAGCCTGTAAATTTATAACAACAAAAGATTTTCTTAGAAGTATTAATTACCACCTTCATTGCTCAAGTTATCAGCATTATACATCTATCGGATGCCCAATATCATAAGATAATCTACACATACAAGTGAAAAGAAAAGAACCTTATGTTTTAAAGCCTAGGCCAGTGGTTCAATGAGAAGATATTTATATTAAAATTATAGCATATCATATGTGCTTCAGAAACCAGTAATTTTTTTCACCTCTCCTTTTGTTGTACATAATTTATGATTAAATTCACTCTTTTATCTGCTCGAGCAAGCAGTTGACTGCTTCTTCTTTGTCCAATCATATAGCAAACAAAGAGTATTTAAAAAGAAAGTGCAGATATTGTTGAGTAAATGATCAGAAATGGAACAGGTTCTTTTTCGGGAAGCGACTAGCCCCATCCAATCACTTCATTATGAAGGGTATAAGAACTGAAAGCCCATCTAAACTTGACAAATCCCAAAAATCAACAAAGCCCCAAATCCCCAATTCAAAATTCAAATTCAAAGCACACCGTACCCTGAATCCTTAATCTTTTAGATATTGTGAGATTTCATGTTGTGGCAGCAAAAGCTTTATTCTGAGATTCAGCTTACATGTAGTAGAATTAAGAAAGTGATATATGATAGAATAAGAAATATAAAACTGCCTAGTTCAATAGACTAGTGCGAAGTGGTTATTTTTGCCAATACGACGAGTCCATCATTCACATTTTGATGCATGTGGAATATAATATGCATCACAATTGCGCATATAAATGACTCTAACCAGAGGAGCATATGTGTAGGATGCAAGTATGAAATAAATCCGCTGTAGAGGGCAACACCCCAAACATATGGAATTAACATACATCATAGTCCCTCCCGACACACACACACACACACACACACATATATATATATATATATATTCAAAATATTAATCTATCATCTATGCAGTTTTATGTAGTCCACCAGATTCCATCACATTCATGGCAGCTCTTATATCAGTCATTTTCAATTAGAGATCTGAAAGCAGGTGGAAGTAAGAAAATCTAAAGCAGAGATCAAAAAGATGCTTAAAGAATATACTTATAAATAGAATGTAGATACTAGATAGAAAAGGCAAATGATCAGCAACCTATTACATCATGCTTCATCTCATCAAAAGCAAGATAATAAGTAGCTTACACACACAAAATGTGCTTGAATTATGAAGGATAGAAATTTTCTCTGCATAATATCATATTAAAAGAGAGATAGGAAAAAAATTAATTACTCCATACAGATACAAGATTAATACATGTTTTCAAGTAACAAGATGTATGAAACAAGTTTTCTTTACCTTGCGATACAGTATTATCATTATGCTTGATCGCAACATCAACTTCAATTTCCCAAGACGAAAAGTATATTGTGTGTCTAGAAAGGATCTGCACCATAACAAGATGTTATCACAACAGTGTAAGACATTGTAGGAAGATCTAATCAAGAAATCTACTATGAAGCATTTCACTTCAGAAAATATAAAATTCAAATGTCCAATCCAAGATAACTGAATAATAATACTATATAAACTTTTCAAGATTAAGAAGTAAATCAAGAGATAAAGAAGGATAACTAGAGGCATTCTTGCTCTCTAGTTAAGCAAGAATAAGGAGTCAAGGACTAGAAGAAGAATATTTATTCTTCCAATAAATATTTGAGTTGTCAGTGCCTCCCCAACAACCCACATAGGAGCCATATTTTTTGAAAAAGAATCTACTTCTCCATTCAATTTTTGGGTCCTTCAAACCAGTTATTAGGCATGTATTTTCCAAGTTTACACAATAAGAAGTCCATGATCTTATAAACAAATCAAACCTTTGATCACAAAATAATATCTTTAAACACCATTAAAATTAAGATTACTAAATCTTTTAGCTAATATATGACTCCTAAATGGTAGCAAAGTCTCCTCATAAGAAAGTAAATATCTCAAAATTGGAAATTCATGTGACAATAAGAATCAACACTAACATATCCATAAGTTCAATAGTAGTGCATCTTGATGAAACAAAAGGTTGTAATTTTTTGAATATTGAAAGTTGTTCTCACTTCTGATCCAACTCTAAGTGCCCTCATCTTTAAATTTTGCTTTTTTTTTTGGCTAAATCAGTATTACCTTAAATATTGGACACCTTGAGTTTCAATTGACATGAAACCTACAGTTTGTTTTTTTTTTTTTTTCGGTACAATAGTTTGGATCCTTTTCACTCCATGGTGCATTTCAAAACTTAAGAGCCTTGTTAGAGAAGTCATAACAATATCCATTATGTGTCGGACAAGAACATGGCAGTTATGAATATGCCAAGGAGCTAGGCAACTTAAGCCAGTACCTGTAACCTATACTTTGCAAGGACCTAATCGTTTTAAAACAGTTTCGTTCAGATTATACAAACCAGATATATTTTGATCAAGTGGCCTGATATGCCAGCTAGAGCAAGTTCCCTGGGTTCAACAGTGGAATCCAATAACCAACAAAAACCCTTTTCCTAGTTGCTTTCCTCAGTGCAACTTCATCAAGCGAGGAAGAGGGAAAGAAAGCCAGAGGCGAAGGGAGCAATAGAGGAGGAAACCAGTGGCAGCAGGATACAGCAATGGTGGCAGAGGAAGACAATTGTTCTCTTGCACCTCCTCAAGTGACACAACGGGCAAATACCCTCCACTTCCAATATCTTTTCTAGCAAGGTTCGTAATCTCAGCATCAAGTATGTATCGATACCTTATCGGTTCAGCACAATATGATATAGTACGCATCCTGTACTGAAATAGTCCTCTAGCCATTTTTCTCAAATTTTATCTTAGTATGCCTCGATACAGGTCGGTAAGCTTCGGTACAGGCTAATATGGACCTCGGTCCAAACGGGGGCTTTATACCGACTTGAAGTTGAATTTTGTATCGGTTTTCTCCCGGTACGGTATGGTGCACCCCGTACTGAGCGGTATAGCAGACCATGTTTTCTAGATTGATTGATGTCACTCACTCATGTGCTCGAAAAACTATTAATGATCATTACAACTGACAATTCTAGGATTTCTAATTAATTAAAATTTTTCATATTATACTCGTAAGCATAAAAATATTTTTATTGTGTTACCTCCAGCTCTATATATAGCCTTTTCTTTTTCAGGACTAATCATATCAAAGTCAAAATGTGTCTATACAATGTCTTCTATCTATATCCTATAGCCATGTCCATGCTTCTTTATAAATTGTGCACAAAATGAACTTTGAACTGTACAAGAACTTGGTTCAGTTGCACTTGGCACTGCAGATGAACTAACAGCAGAAAATATAATATATAAGCAAAATAAAACATGGTAGTTTATTTCAATACATACTTCAAGATGGATGTAAAACCCAGGGAAAGAGCTAGAAAATATCCATCCACATCTCCAGAACCTGAGAGGATGGAGCAACAAGTATCAAAGTGTCACTGTTAGTTTAATTCCCAAAGAGCATTAAAGATAATTAAATGGTTCAAGAAACTGTAAGGGAAAATACAATATTTATTATAAGAGGTTTTGGTGTAATATTAAAGGTTCTGCTGTAACCATAAAAGAGATCGCTAACTTGTAGAACAGGGTGTGATGGTATAAAGATTCATCATGGGGACTTTTTTGGCATTGATCTTAAGCTTTTAAGTCAGTTTGGAGTTCTTTATGCCTATATTTGATCAAATCAAAATCCATTAGGCCATTAGGTTATATACATTTGTACTGTAATTATATATATTGCATGCTTATCTTTTATTCTTTATTGCATAAATGTGTATGCAAGTTATACTCACATTCACTGGCATTTATTGGATCATTGCTTTTCAGAATACAGGATAACTGTTTCCTGCATTGCTATTATTTTTAGCCATGCACACATCAGTGTCTGGGCAGACAACAGATCTATCGCCTATGCTGCCTTTGTGAGAAAAACCAATCTGGTTATGTATAGCATCAGTCCTAAATGATGCACCAGGATCTTAATATCTAGAAATATGGAAACAAGGGAAGCCATGCAGGAGTTTCTTCCTTTTTCTTTTGTGTGTGTGTGTGTAGAGGGGCCAGCACACACCCCCATCCCCATGTTCTACTTCTTTCTAGACAGACTATCTAGCACACCACCACCATCAATGCTATCATACAAGTTCTCTATGTCCTATTCCTCTTCTGCCCCCTCACAATCCACTTTAGACCCATAGCAAGCTCACATTACTTCCAATTTCAAATAATGATCTTTAACTCTTCATGCTTCCACAACATATGCTACTAAAACAACCAATTTTTTGTTGTTATCATTCCACTCCATCCTCTCCTAGACTTCTGTTATTGAACTTGTAGAGTTGCAAGATTGTCTCCACTATTCTTTGTTGTCGTGTATTCCATTATTACTTCATTCTTTATGCTCTTTCCCTTAACCACTAACTATCTAGATTCTAGGGTACAAATTGTTCATTACTTCCCAAATCCCACAGCAAATAGGTGTTCCATTTTTTGTCCAGCAAAATCTTAATTTGAGACTATCCCGAACCTGCAAGCAAATGTCACATATCTAAAAGGTGTAAATATGTATCTTATAGATGTATATCTCATTTTTTTCATAGATCAATTTGTCATATATCTTATACATGAATCTCATACATGTATGCGGGCAACTTTGCCTGGTTCAAGCGTACCGAGCCGTATCGGCAGCGAACCGAGACGGTTCCAGCAAAATCAAATCAAGAAACCGACGGAGGGGGACAGGGAGAAGGAAAAAAAGAAAAAGAGAGAGGGGGGGGAGGGAGGGAGAGGAAGAGCGAGGAAGAGAGGAGGGTGGTGAACGGCCTGCGGAGGGCCACGGAGGACTGGGGAGGAGCAGAGGAGGGGATCTGCTCTCCGATTTTCCTGTTTCGTTCGAAACAAGGATCCCGGAGGAGGGCCCTTTTTAATTTCAAAAAATTTAAGAAAAGTCAGCAACCCCCTTGCCAACTTCACTTAATTTTTTTTGAAATAAAAAGGATCTCCCCTTTGAGACCCCTGTTTCGTTAGAAATAAGGAAATAGGAGCGCGAAGCCCCTCCTTCACCCCTTTACAATCCTCCCCAGCCCTCCGTGACCCTCCACCAGCCGTCCACCACCCTATGTCTCTCTCCCCGCCCTTCCTCCTCTCCCTCCCTTCCCCTCTCTCTCTTTAACTCTCTCCCATTCTCCCTCACCCTCTCTGTCGTGTCAGGCCGCCCCTATCACCCTCCCTTCCTCTCCCTCCCTCCCCCTCTCTTTTCTTTTCTCCCATTCTCCCTCTCTCCCACCTTCTCTACTATGTCGATACAGGCCCAGCATGGAACGGCATGGGGGCGTTACCGAACTATGCAGCCGAGCAACCTGTATAGGCCCCAATATCTGCACAACAATCCTTGGTCATACATCTTATACATGTATATCTCATTTTTTAATAGATCAATTTGTCTCTCATATGTTAATAAACAATTTATCCAAAGTGCATACATTATCTTGGTCCTACTGATAGATCTTTGATTTCAACTATTCATTTCTGCGATGCTAAAGCAGCATATTTCGTAAATTAGCAAAAGCAAAACTAAAATTACTTCACATAACCAAATGTCTTAGAAAAGATTTTGACAATATTATACCTAATATAACACCACTAAGATGGGAAGCTATCAAGCAATAAGGAAATATGGCACTAAAAAATTCCATTAATTAGATGAACATAGGTCATAAAAAACACGTAGGTTGAGAAATGCATAAGTTTGATGTGAATCAACACCTTGTTGAAGAAACTTGATCAGCTTATTAAGGAGCAGTGGCGAAATAAAGCCAACACAATCATTTATTGCCTGCAAGGATTTAAAAGATCCACCACTTAGTATGTAACTCAAGGAATCAGATTATCAGAGAATTCAATATTCAATGTTTAGTAAGGGCATCAGTGAAGGAAGTTGGAACTTGGAAACCTATTGAAAACAAGTTTACAGAGAATTTTCCTCTATTTATCTTTTCAAAATGTTGAGAACATCATAATAATAACCATAACAATCCAGCCATATCCCAACAATTTGGTGTCAGTTTGTTGAGGGAATCAACATTTCATTATTAGTTTGTATAAATTATGGGCAGTTGTGACCAAGCAATCTACAATTAAAATCTTTATGATTTATGACAAACTTTGATTGTTACACATGTATTTAATTATAATTATCTAGTCAAAGTTAACTTGGTTGACAAATCTTAATAGGATTGGTACCCCATGATAATAAAGTGTTCTATTCAATTGATGAAACATAAATATACTCTAGATAGTTAATTATTCTTATGTCATGATTTTTATGGTTGCAAGTAACAGGTTGCATGAAGAGCTGATCGTATATAATAAAATGTTCGAATCAAAGTTAAGCATGATATTGTCTGAGTGCGCATGTCTAGAATGGAGGTTATTAGGCCTAGTGGTGCATACTATGATTGAGTTGCTTGTGCTCCATTATATTGATAACAAATTAACACAAGATCACTTTGGATTTCAAGGGGGTTCATGAGCTTAAGGAAAAGATTCAATTCAAAGAAGACAATAAATTTACACGATACATGAAGAGCAGAAATGTGCCAAATTGTGTTTAAGTTGGTGAAAGCATCACCAAAACTTGAAAATATTTACTCAAACACAGTGAAGTGAGTGCCTCGTGCCAATACTCAATTAGTAAGATGTCTTGCATTTCATAGACAAATAAAAGCATTGATATTTTTTCCAGTCAGGAATTTTAATTAAACATAATAAAAAATGATACTTTTAATAAATAAAGTTCCAGGCAACTATAAGCTGGACTCGGACCTCTTTCTCAGAAATTATCATTAGTTCAACTTCTGACAGAGACACAAGGGCCATGGCATTAGTGGAACAGGGAAAACCACCACCACCCTCCCCCCCCCACCCACCCAACCAACACAAAAGAATAGAAAAGTATAAATTTGTGCAAACTTAGAAACTTATGCTTCAAGTTCAAAGTTCAAAGCAATCTCAACTACCAAAACACCAAGTGAAATTACATGAAAATAGCCCCCACCACTGATTTTGTACCATCTTTTGCCTCATCTCAGTCTCCCTCATTCAAGATAATATGACAAATATGAAGGGAACAATTAAAAATGAGAAAGAGAAGGATATGCAATTTCTTAAGGTCCATATATGATCCATCCTCTTCTATTTTCCCTCCTCTCTGATATTTGCAGGAGACATTAATGACCTGCCATAGCATGGAAAGCTTTTTTTTCAGAATATTGAAGTTAAAAAATATCAAGGGCATTCATGGCATTCATGAGGAATAGGATGTTGGGGTTAAATAATCTTCTTCTTGGCCTCATAATTATAGTTATGCCAATTAATGGGTTAGAAAAGTTTACGCAAGAATCTTTAAGTATCATCTGAGTTCTGGAGTTTTAGATTTGTAAAAAATGAGAGGAATATAACTAGCATTATCAAAATTTTCTATATTCTTTAATAAAATATTAAATTGATTGTGAGTCTGAGATTTCAAGCAAAAGTCAGTGCTGACTAAAAAGCTATAAAATCAATAATCGTGGACTCACATTGCTTTAGCTAATATGTTTCAAAGGCTTCATCACCTTGCAAAGCAACATTATTTTGCCTTAATAACAGCCATCTATTAAAGGCTTTCTATCTTTATGCACATTACTATAGCTGTCCATTCTCCTTTCAACAATCCTTCTGCTAATAGGAGCAACTGCATGTCTATGCTTGTGCCTAATGCCAGTACACTTGGTTAATGTCTGGATGAAGAAAACTCCAACTCTGGAAAACATTACGCAGATGCAAATTTCTAAGATTTAGTTGAATTGAACAGAAGTAAAGTTGATTGCTGCATTAAGAGGAATATATTTAACCATGATGCTTCATTGGCAATCAAGAGATGCATTAAAATCAAAGACCAAAGAAGCATATTAGCTAGTTTTAAAAATATATAAAAAAACTTTGACTGGAACAGGGTTTGTTGTCTCAATATCAGACCTCGTACCGGCGCCATAGAGTAGCATTGCGTTGGTACCAAGGTATGCTGAACCGGCCCGTACTGGCCGGTTCAGCACGTACCATATCAGTCCGGGCCCTGACAGGTATGGCGGAGCCATGGAAACCGGTACAGGGCCCGTAGATGCCGAACCCAGCCAGAGCCGGGGGAAGAAGAAGAGAAGAAGAGAGCGAGCGGGGGGGGGGAGGGAGAAGAAGAGGCCTCCGCCGCCCGCGGAGGACCGTGGGGGGCCGGCGGAGGCCGAAGGGGGGCGGCGGACCCACGGGGGGCTGGGGGAGCCTACGGGGGCGGGGCAAAGGCCGAGGCCGCGGCCGTGGTTTTTTAATTTGGGAATTTTTAAGTGAAGTCGGCAAATTGTTTGCCGACTTCACTTAAAAATCCCAAAATTAAAAAATTTGAAAATTTTTAAGTGAAGTCAGCAAGCGATTTGCCGACTTCACTTAAAAATTCTAAATTTTTTTTCGCGGCGGCGTCCCCTGTTTCGAAAGAAACAGGGAACGCGGCCACAGCCTCGGCCTCCACCGCACCCCCGCGGGCTCTACCGCCCCCCCCCCCTCAGCCTCCGCCACTCCCTCGAGGCCCTCCGCGAGCGGCGGAGGCCTCTCCTCCCTCCCTCCCCTGCTCGCTCTCTCCTTCTCTTCTTCCTCCCCGGCTCCGATTAGGCGCACCCGCTTCCGCGGGAAAGAGCTGGCCGGTTCGGTACCGATTTAAACCAGTCCGAGCCGGAACCGTACCGGTCCGATAGGCGACCAGTACGCCTATCGGTACCGGTACAACGTTCCTTGGTTGGTACGGTACAGTATGTTGTCTTTTTGACATACCAAGTGTCGATACGCCTTCCGTACCAAGTACCGGTACCAAACTAGTATGGTATGGTACGCTTTGTACTGTCTGATTCAGGCCAGTACAGCAAACCATGGACTGAAATTTACATAATATAGAAAGAGATAAATAAGGATGTTTCAGTACGCCTTCCGTATCAGATACCGGTACTCCTGCCGTACCAAATACCGGTACCAAACCAGTACAGTATGGTACGCCCGGTTCGGGCCAGTACGGCAAACCGTAGAGTGGAATTTACATAATATAGAAAGAGATAAATGAGGATGTTTTCTGAAGATTTATTCATGAAAGGGTGCATGAAATCTAGATGAAGTTCTAAAATGTTATCAAGATGGAAGTCACAAGGAATCAGCTACAATAAGCTTCTAGGTATTGAGTAAGATATGCGTAAATAGCAGATTTAAGGATGCTGAGGAAGATTTGTACTAAACCAACAAAGCTGATCATGAAGAAGTACATAGAAAGCTTGAAAACAGAGTAGCCATAATAGAAAATAAAATGACAAATAATTGTTCGATATGATTATGTCATTTTTGACAAAAGTTCTATGAGGTACTTATAATGAGGGTAGCTCTGATCCAGGTAGAGAGTTCTTAGAAGAAGAACAACTTAATAAGTCTTGGTAAGAGCCTGGATTAAGTGCATCAGAATATTCAATGGTTTGGGATGCTATATGCTAACAAATGACAGCATAAGATCCATAAAGACAGCCACAAATTAAGTGAATACACTGTTCACAAGCTATGTACGATAAATCCAAAGAGTCCAGCAATATCAGATATTCTAGACTAAAATAATACAGGAGAAATATTATGCCAACAATTATCCACTCGATGAAAGGCAAGAGGCCACATATCAAATACAAGCATCTGTACTCATAGATGTTGAAAAAGAAAAGTTATCATCAAAAGTACAAAAATTCTATAAAAGTTATCATATCCTGATGATATGGGAAGTGATAATAAGAGGAAGAAGTACCTTCAATAGACCTAACCGCAAATATGGCCACCCATATGCATAACACATAGCTCTGAACAGAGATGGGTTAGAGTTATGCTTATTCTGTTCAGCTACCCAGCCCCTCATTAATGTATGATGACATGAAGAAGGCATAAGATCACAAGGCAATTCAACTAGATCTTTAAAGTCAAGTTGTTTTGTCACACCAAGATCCATCATCAAATTGACAAACTTGAATGTCACAAGGTCAAAGCAGCTACTGAATTTCCAATCCTACATGAGAGAATATAAAACAATTCACCAAATCAAGATTACCTTATGAGCACAAAAGACACTAAACAGCATACATGCATACATAGATGTATACAAGTTCCAAGTTGCTATTTAAAAATTGTATGTCATGTCCATATCCGATACAATATCAAAAATGATACTTGTTAAATAGAGTGCATTTATAATAGTTATTTTAATATCCTATTATACAAGAATTTTTTTAAAAAAAGGCTTCACATAATTCTTGGATATACTTAGGATACTTCCTAGATGCCTCCATAAATGAATGGAATTTTTTTTTAAGTGAATGTTGACCTTTACATGATCGATGGTCAATTTTAGACTTTGTAATGTTGATGCGACTGTAATTGAATCTGAATGGTGACAACATGTGAAGTTTTTGGATGTCAGTGTTATTGGATGAAGTATGGACTAGGTTATTGTGACAACTCATTATGATTTATTGTGGATGTCAGTGTTTATGTATTTTATTGTCATATCTTTGCCCTATAACATCCCATTTTAACTTGATTTGACATATTAGCAATGTGTATTGTGTTTTGCCTGCATGTTTGTGTCTATGATTCATAAACCATCATAGATTTGAGATTTGTTGATGCTGTCATTGGAGGTTCTTTACAAGCTTAAGAACCATACAGACGGTGATAACAATGACAAATCTGGGCCAATTCTCTTCATGCATCTTTTAAATACAAAACTCAGAAAGTGGTTAAATAGCTCTACTAATATATGCATAATTCAATGATCATTACGTTTTTTGGCAACAAAATGCATGTTTGAACAAAATAAACTTGCAAGATTAGTTTCAAACAATATTTCAAAGTTCAAAACATAAGATTTGTCACTAAAAAGTAATAAAAAAATTACCTGCCAAGTTGAAGGAAAAACTTTATAGAACAAAAGCCATACAACTAGCTATGCTTTATGGTACAAAATATTGGATAGTTGTAAAACAACATGTGCATAGGACAAGTGTGGCTGAAATGAGAATGTTGAGATGGATTTGTGGTGATACAAGAAAAGATAAGATGAGAAACGAAGTCATTTGCTAAGAGGTAGAGCTAGCACCAATTAAGGATAAATTGAGAGAAGGACGACTTAGATAGTTTGGACACATATAATTTAGGCTAATGGCTGCACCGGTATAAAGGAGTTATTTATACTGTAGAAGAAGAGAGGGGTAGAGGTAGACCGAAAATGACATAGGATGAAGTCGTAAGGAAGGACTTAATATCGCTACATCTTTTAGAAAATGTAGCTCTAAACATAGAAGAATGGAGGAGGAGAATTCATGATTTCATGTAGTCGACCCCCCCTAGTTTGGGATTAAGGCTTAGTTAAGTTAAGTTGAGTTGTAGAAGAAGTGTTTTTCTAGCATATCTTAGCACGTCCTTTGCATCTCTTAGTGCTACAATGCCATACTATAGCCACCCCTGGCTTAGCATGAGCACCAGATACTAAAAAACCTTTATTTATCTTCTAATAGGTGAGGGAACTGGTCCCGTATGCACATCAAGTGAAGACCATGGTCACAAGAACGGTGAAATTCCACAAAACATATTACAGTAAAGAACTCACGTACCTGCATATACACGTTAAATAATTACAGCAGATATCTCGAAGGATTTTAAAGCATATGAGTATAAATGCAGAAGAAAGAGGAGAGTTGTTCTGAATTCTGATGATTTATATCATTCAAATATTTATCATATGATAATCATGATTTAGGACACGATTATCCAATGGATCTATTCAGGTTTCTAAAAACAAGGAATGGAGACTTCAGCATGTATTATATATGCTAGAAAACTGGAAATTCAAATAAGGAAGGGTAATAGTATAATCAATCAGTAATAGAGCACTAACATCATTAACTGAGGGCTCTGACCTTTACCATACAGAATACGGGATCAAATTAAGACAAAATTATGATCAACTTAAGATATAAATAAAGTATTATCTCAAACAAGCATTATTTGAAATCTATGCTCCACAAAACAATTTCTTCATTTACCTATTAGAAAACATAAAGAACTTACTGCATCTATAATGTGATTTTTGTTTGCCACTGAATCACGTGGGAGAAGAGGATCTTCGATAGAATCAAATTCTCTGAGAGTGCACAGAAGTTTGACATAGCTTAGGGGAGTCACCATGAAACTCATAGAAAAATGTATTAAACCATATATAAACACAATAAGTTTGAGAGCATAGATGTGAATGAAATGCGAAGAGTATTTGGAGCCCTTATCAGCCACCGAAAGATGAAAATATTTCATCAATCCACTAGTTGGTAGACTGCAGCCACGCCTCTGAGAAGATTCTAATTAAGCATTTCTATACAAATGAAAATGATCAGGCTGGTTTTCGGGTTGAAAATGTCAAAATGTCAAGTTCACAAATGGTTAAGCATGAGTCATCATGCAATAAACATAGAGATCAAACTTCTTGAGGTTCTAATGCAAGGATTTGTGAAAATTCGGTTGTTTGAGAGTAATACCTTCTCCCTTCTGTACTCATTTCAGATGCAAAACATGACTTTAGGTTCTTCCAGGTTGCTTTACATCTGACAAGCTTCAAGACTACCTAGATCAAGGAACAAGATTGCACTTTCTTTTTGATGATCACTATGTGAATTCCTTTTGTGTAAAAGAAAGGATGATACACACAAAGGAGAGAGGGTGAAAGTGAGAGAGAGGGAGAGAGATAGAAAGAGAGGAGATGGATTCAAATTGGATCCATGCTGTATCCACATCCAAACACAATAAGAAAAATCATGTTCGGATGCACGTTCAAATCTATCAAAATAAGTAGGCTCCAAATTCACATTCAAACTCAATCAACAATTAGATCCGAGTTCTGATTTGAGTTTTTTAGGTCAATTTAGTGCATGATTTTAGTGGCACGACTAGCCAAGAGGGTTAACAATTTTTAAAACTAAAATGCAAGTTTCGTTGTGCCAGTTCTAGGTCCCAAACTGGTTGTTCGGCAACACCATTCAGTACGCCCCCATGTCATTCCTGTCGGACCCATACTAAACAGCAGAGAGGGCAGGTAAGGCTGAGGATGGGTCGGGTTGACCCGTGAACTAACTCGACCCGACCCGTTTTGGAGGACCCGTGGGGCCGGGAAGGGTTCTAAAATTGGACTCGTTCTATTTTCTGGGTCAGGTCTGGGTTTACTGAATCTAGACCCGACCCATTTGAATTTTTGGTAATTATTTGGGCTCGTGGGCCATAGGGGTGCAAACCAAACAACTGAAGTTATTTGGGCCCGACATCTTCTCCGGCAACGGGAGGCCCTCGAAGGAGCTCAACAGAGGGAAAGAACCCATCCGCCAGCAGGAGAATCCGAGCAGGATTAAATCTTGGGACGAGATTTCAAAGGAGACCATCTGGCAGTGCGGAATGAATTGGATTCAGCTAAGGGCATCTCACGATTTGGGGTCTGGGATTCAGAGCCAAAGGAGGGAGGAATATTGGGACAAGTTGCAGGGAAGTGGAGGATGGGAGATGGGTTTGAATCAAGAAAAGCAACAACGAGAGAGAGCAGAAGAGATTCTTTAATATCTACCAGCATGGCTAAAATAACACAAGAAGACAAGACAAGATTCGTAAGAAATTTAAAAGAGGATCCAATTTTCACCGACTTGAGTAGATGAAGTATGTGTCATCGATTGTCCACCACCCACCGTGTCGTCGGTCTCAGCACTCGCTGCAAGCAAGCCAAGGTGAGAGAGGTCGTCGAGGTCATGAACCTACGCACCTCGCCATTCCCCAACCTTCTCTCCGAGCACTTGAGGAAATCCAAGTGCTTTTGGCGCTTGCTGCATGTTTGACAAAATAGCTAAACGAAGAAGGTATATACGATTTTAGTTCTGATGGACATGGAGGTGTTTGAGCTCATGAGAGAATGCAGGTTGTTATCCAATACCCAGAGAGAGTCGAAGCTGTCAAAGGATCCATGTACAAAGACTAGAGAATCGGCCCATGAGGTCATGTGGGCCTTTTGAAATTAATGATGGACCGTTGCCATGAGCGAAAAAGCACGCGATGTCTATGTGGATCATATTGGTTTTAGGACTTAACGAGTTATTTTTTTTAATTGATGAGCCGGACCTGAACAAACAGACCCGACACAAATCCGAACCGGGCCCAAATTTTTTGGGTTGGATAGACCCAACTCGAATGACCCATTAGGTCAAAAATTGTGGCTGTGGACCCGACTCGATATTCTATTAGGTTGGGTCTGGATCCAAAATTAGGATCCAAACAAAAAACAGGGTTGGGTCGGGGCTACTCAAGACCCGGTCCGACACGACCCATTTGCACCCCTAAGGACAGGAGAGAGAAAATGGGAGAGAGGAAAAGAGAGAGGGGAGGAGGGAGGAAAAGAGACGAAGATCGGCGAAGCGCAGCCCAACACGGCAGAGAGAGCGAGGGAGAGGGTGAACAGGAGCGAGAAAAAGAGAGAGGGAGGAGGGAGAGGAAGAGGAAGAGAGAGGAAGGGTGGTGGACATCTGGCGGAGGCTGGGAAGCCACTCGGAGGGGCGGAGAATGGGGTCCGCCTTCCTTATTTCGTTCGAAACAGGGGTCCCAAAAAGGGGTTCTTTTTAATTTGAAAAATTTTAAGTAAAGTCGGCAGACCCCGACTTAAAATTTTACACATTAAAAAGAAGGCCCCCTCCAGAACCCCTGCTTCGAATGAATCAAGAAAACCAGAGGCAGACCCAATCCTCCACCCCTCCGCGCAGCTCTCCAGGCATCCATAGCCCTCCGCCGAATGTCCACCACCCTCCTCTCTCTTCCTCTCCCTCCCTCTCCCTCCCTCCACTCTCTCTCTCTTCTCCTCTCTTTCCTTTTCTCTCTTCTTCTCCTCGTCAGTTTCTCAATTTTATTGTCGAAACCATCCTAGTCCGCCACCAGTACCGCCCTATTCGCCGCCGGTACGGCTCGATGTATCTCGAATCGGGCGGTTTGGAATGACTCTTCCTCCCTTGCTAAAAGGACTCTTATCACAATAGTTTGTGGCAGATTGTAATACAAAAGGAGCATGATATAAGATGTAAATGGCTGGTTTTGAAAAAATCTAATCACTTTGAAATAGATTTAAATTCTATTATATTTAGTTTGATTGAAACATGATCCAAATCTAAATTTTGGTTAGGATTTTGGAATTAAAATAGCAACATGTAAGAGTTAAGAAGAGCATGCATTAGAAAAAGATGTAAATTCAAATATGAAGAAAAGGAATATAACACAAATTATGTAGCCAATTATCTTTATATTCCTATATATACATATACCATATATATAGTTCATTTCCAGAATTCAAGCTATTGGTTTTAGGTCTCAAACATAGTTAAATCCGAGTTCTACCCAAAAAGAAATCAGATCCTATATAAAATCTGAATTTGAACCGATAAGGTTATCGAAAACTTGGATCCATGCCGACTATTATAAAATAATCGGGTCATGTTATCAAGTTTTTGGGTATCATTTACTTTCTTATTTGTGATGAGAAGATAATTTATAAAATGAAAGTTTTTCTCCAAAATTCCAAGATCTGACGTCGGTGCAACCTCAAAGCAGTAAGATTCAGATCGGATCCTTGCAAATCTCTGCATGCTGCAAAATATTTATATGTATATTGAGAAATTGATATTGACTTGTATCAGTTAGTTTGTTTGTCGTACTTTCATCCCTTGTTCATTTTCAACAATTTATGCTAAAATAAAATATTACTGCTTTTCTCTACCAGATATGCTGTTCTCTGTAGTCCTCATTATAGAATTTTACAATTCTATTGAACTCATCCTACAGATTCTGATATATTGACATAATACTAAGCTGAAATTGGAGTCCTTGAAATAAAGAAATAAAGTGATTCACATATATATTTAATATTAATATATAAAACAGACATGCAGTAGAACTCTTGAAAGAATAGAGTTCAAATTTACTGTGAGAAGTGAAGTATTTCAGGTCCAAGCATTGGTGATAGTAACAAAGAAAATGAAGTTGTCAATGAACAAAGGAGGGTGCGCCCTAGTTTACATCCAAATATGTATATTCATCACTAAATCAGAATCAAAGAAAAAAAAATTACTGGTGCTCTTTCTTTTTCTAAGAATATAAATTATATTTTACTGTAGCTTGCCAATTGTCACACACCACAACACTCAGCAGACAACATCAAGCTCTGAAGAGTTGTTCTGGTCAATTTATGAGACAAGAATCACTTAGTCAAAAGCATTGCTTTGCATGAGTAAGTTCAAGATTTCCCGGGAAATATTGCATTATTTATAGCCGTTGTTTGTTGTACAATTGCTTTTACAGAA
This sequence comes from Phoenix dactylifera, assembly GCF_009389715.1. NCBI lineage: Eukaryota > Viridiplantae > Streptophyta > Magnoliopsida > Arecales > Arecaceae > Phoenix > Phoenix dactylifera. Next base: position 11,260,485 of record NC_052392.1, on the reverse strand, counting down.
GATATTTCAGCATCCACTTAAACCATAGAGGCATTGAATTTAATAAAATAAATTGTCAGAACTTGCAACTAAATTTCCATATTCAATGAACTTCACATTTTTTTATATAAACTATATGATGCAGCATCCCATCTGGGCAATAGCATCTTCCATAAAGCAGGAAACTATAATGCAGAAATTTGATGCCATCTGGTGATCAAACCAGCAGCACAACATAAGACATAAAGGAATGCAGGAAACAAATAGATAAACAGGCAGTACCTTTCTTCATTAGATGCATGCATTGCTTTTACCACAATGACAAAGAGACCAAACATGAATTCAGCAAAAATAGAAGAACTCTCTTTCAAACATGTTATAACCTGTCACATGAAATTCTGAATAAGTAATATAGCAAGAAATTAGTTAAAGGAACCAATACCTTCTCCCTAAGAAGATTATTCTAGAAAAGTTACACTAGGTCTAATAAAACTATATACAGATTCATGGTTTTCTTTTACTACCTACATGTTTCCTAAAAAAGATCACAGATCTGATTTCATATATGCTGGTAAAACACTAGCAACAACGTGGACAAAAAATAGGTATATGCCCAGATTAACATTCAATATAACAAATGAATGAATATTTAATATAACAAAGGACAAAAATAAACTTATTTTGAGGTTGTGTATTACGGTACACCGAATATATTAGTGTTCAACACAACTGTAGATAGCATAATGTAACTTAAAGCCAACCAATATTGGTCTTGATGGGATCCTCAAGCAACAAATCACATTCATTTTAATTATTCAAAGAACATCGGAAGACCCAATAAATAAGGGAAGATGCAAGAATGAAATTCTTGAGCAAGTGCAACACCCTAAATATAGCATCTTGGAGGAAAAGAAATGTAAAACACAGACAAAAGTCAGATAATTCTATTTTGAAGATTAAGAATCAGCATAGTAATCATGTTATAGCAACATTATTTCATAATGGATGAGTCGACAATAAGAATGAAAAAGATCACAATTGCTACCTCAGCAAGTGCATGGCCCTCACTAAATTCTTGATATATAATATAGGTTATGAGTCATACGAGACTTGATAGCCTTCTCGAAAAGAAAGGAGCTTTACGTTAGATGTTTGTCAGTTCCGAGTGGCAGAAAAGTAGATATGCCCAGGTTGACACTAAAGGGAGCAAAATGAAAGACTTGGTGACGAGGCAGACATTCTGGCAACGAGCCACTACGATAGTCAAGGCTATCAAACCATTATATGAAGTGATGCGGGCCGTAGATAGCGAGAGGTACCCTCAGATAGGCTTCCTGTATCACATGATGGAGAGGGCAAAGGCTCAGATCATAGAGGCAGATCCAGCCCATGCCCAGGAGTACATCAACATCATTGAGCGGCGGTGGAGAGCCCAAATAGGTAGAAAATTGAATCTAGCAGGTAAGCACGAACATTAATAATTATACTGATGGTTGTACTTGTATAATTTTACTAAAACGATCTCGTCTACGTGCAGCATACTATCTGAACCCCCGATTCCAGTACAACGAACATAAAATTGGTATGGATGACAAACTTCTAGCGGCTCTGCGATATCATTTATAAGATGGAGCCTGATCCAGAAGTCGCAGCCCTATGTCTAGAAGAGATAACTTAACTTTAGTAGTATGTGTAAATTTACTGGCATCTTCTATTATTAACATAATATAACACGCTTCTTGTTCACAGACCAAATTATTTAGAGAAGATAGCAACAGCTTTCGACAGTGAGCAGCTGTCGTGAGTAAGACAACTATGAATTCAGGTATGTTACGCATCAGGAGGACATTCAACTGGCGTTAGAGGGTTACTAATATGGTACTAATATCTATTTTTTGCAACATAATGGTGAATTTATTTTGGGTGTCTGCAAAAAATCTTAAGTGAATTGCTATCTGGATTCCTTTTCAGACAGTCTTTTTGAGTGGTTGTGAGTGCAACTGGTCCACCTTCGCCCTCATACACAGTAAGTAGAGGAACCGCTTGACACAGAAGCGCCTCAACGACCTTGTATATATGTACTACAATCTGCAATTGAGGCTAAAGTGCATTCAGGAGAAAGCAGAGCTCAAGTAAGCAGATCCAATATATAAGGCTTTCGACGATGATGACGATGATCTTATGGTCGGCTGCCCTGTGGGCCAGTAGCAAGAGCCGGAGCTTGACGAGCTAGAATCGCCTCCACGACCGATCGGCTTCATAGCTAGTGAGGCTAGCGTCAATCCAGAGCAATGGATTGGGCGCAATATTCCACGCACTCCAACAATTGATCAACCGCAGCCAGAGGGGAGCCAGTCACCAAATGACTGGTATGAGACACCCTTTCAAAGACATGATCGAGAGATGCTCATACGAGGACACTATCGTATCCAGTCTTCTCGGTCAAGAGGGCGACATATCAGGCAGAGAGAGACACGAAGGGTAAGAAGGTAGCTGTCCAGCAAACCAAAAAAAAACAAAGGGTCCTAATAAATAGTGTCGACGAGGAGACCTGGAGTAGTGGCGATAAAGGATCTGGTGGTGATGGATCTGCTAACCATGGAGAGAGTAAAGGACAATATGGTACTGCTTATGAGACACAAGCAGAGGCTAGTCTTCGATACACCGGTGAGTCCCAGTTTACACATGCTACATAAAATAGGAACCACGGTAGGCCATCTGATAGAGCCCGTAAGGATACCATTGCATATAGAAGACGGACTCCTCGAGGTCGTTTAGGAGGACAGGATGCAGCTGCAAATGACCTCGCATTTGGAGTAGGATCCATAGATATATCAAGTTCCGAGTCGTATACTGGATCCTATTATTCGCAGCCTCAGGCAGCCTATGGACAGGGTGCATCGAAGTCATCTTCCGATGGCTACTATCCTATACAACCCGAAGAGTCTCACAGGTCGGATTTTGCTGTCGGCATATTTGGATGGGCTCCTCCATAGCCATATTATCAGCAAGAGGACACCTCTCAGAGGTAGAGCTTCAGCGAGATATCTGAGAGTTCTTATAACCCGGCGCGCATTCCTCAGGGATTAAGCCTACAAGACTACAACACTGCTTGGTTAGAGAGGTGGGTTGATCTGCCTTCTTATTATGTTGATGATCTGGATATCTACGATAAGCATCATCATTCGACCCAATTTTAGATATCCAAGAGTGCTTTACAAGTATGTAATTGATTGTATCTTGATTTGAACATCTTTTACATTGTTCATTTTATGATTGTATTATTTTTAAAACAAAAGGATGCTCATCTAACTTAAACCAGGATCATAGAAACATCAAAAAATATGAAAAAAATATGAAGAAGACAACAAAAAAATATCAAATTAGACTTAAATTCATATAAAAAGTTGGAAAAGAGAGAGAATTCCAAGAAAAAAGCCTACAGAATGCCGAACCAGTGGTACTGATTCAGTACCGGTACGCCCTACCTTGGTTATGACTAACTTTTATACAAGAATCCACAATATACTGCATTTGTCAGCATAGCTACATCACCAGACAATGTTGTGGCTATGGAACGTAAATGTATAATATCGGCAATTTCTCTTCATATGAACAGTATATTGACAGAAGAAAGAGGAATTCATATTGTTAATCCCAAAGCTTACAAAGGTTATGCAAGCACAGATTACATAATACCTCTAGGGATGAGAACTTCGTGAGCAAAAGAGGGATCTCCAGAACAGGCTTCAAAATCCACCAAAAGCATAAGATAGGATTGCAAAATACATGAAACCAGTAACTGAAGTTTGAGACTAGCAAAATGGTCATCTGCACAGGTACACATACACAATGTATGCCAGGATTTGAGCAAAGAAAAATTTGTGTTTGTCCAGAGACAGGTAGTGATCAGACAGCTTACCCATGAAGCAAACTGAGAGCATCTGAAAAGCCAATCATGATACTCAACATTATGTCCTTCAAGGCTGCTCTTCATAAGTAAAAACATTTCATAGAAAGAAAGGCATGCTCCAAAAGCAGGTAGAATGTGTAAAAACACCTTTCCCAAAAGGCCTATCCTGATGTTCTGCAGAAAATATGAAAATTATGAGCACTGGAAAAAAGAAAAAAAAAGAAAGAAAAGAAGACATATATCACAGAAGATAAAAGAAAGAAGCTCCAAGCCCCTCAATTCCAGAGTCGTAATGAAGAAATCAAAAGATGACATAGGACTTGAACACTAGTCAAAAGTCCAAACAATACAAAAATGAGAGAACAAAGAGAAATCAGATCAAATCAATGATAAAGACTCGCACAGACACAAATAGAATGGTGACCACAACGACAAAAGGGTAAGGCAATGAAAGACACTACGTTGAGAGAAAAGAACTAAAACATTAGTAAGAGGAGCAAAATTCAGAAAATCCTAGCCAAAAGAAGAGCTGACAACAGCTCAAAGAGAACAAAGAAAAGAAAAAGAAATACAGAGAAAACATATATTAAAGAGGGAGTACCGCAGATAAGAGAGCAAAGCTAGGATTCTAGGAGCGACAAGGGAACCAAGTGCCCATTAGAAGTTACCCTGGTTGTTGTAGCGTTCCTTTTATTTACTCCAAGAACTACGACCGCAGCTACAGTGATCATATTTGCTCCAAAGCCTAATACTGTGCAGTAAGTTATGGAAAAAAAGATTCTCGAACAAGAAAAAGAAGCAAGAATATCACGTTAATCTATTTACAGAGGCATAAGGCATGAATCAAGACACTAAGAACCCAAAAAGGATATATATTCTCGAAGCAGGGCGTGAAGCTTTTCCCATCCCACACCTGCAAACCAAAACGAAAGCCATTAGCAAAGAAATCAAGAATTTGAAGAAGCCTATTTTGGCGAAGAATTAGGGTTACATAAACCGCAAGAAGATCAAAACGACGGAAATAAACATATCAGGCAGAGAACAAGCTCTGGATCATGACCTATGCTTCCAAGAAACTACCGAGAAAAAGAATTCGAGAAAAAGGAGACCAAGAACTGCAACAGCTCTTGGAACGGATCAAAAAACTACCGATAAAAGAAGGGGAAATCGAGTTTCACAAATCAAAGATAAGACACCAGAACAGCGAAGAAAAGGAAAAAAATGCAAGAAAAAAGAAGAACAAAAAGGATTCAAATCCAAAAAATGAAGAGAATAAAGGACTTACGATGGGAGTTTTAGGGCATATGACGTCCATAGAAGGGAGGAGGAGCCGAGGAGGAGGAGATGAACAGTGAGCGAAGAGACGAGGAGAGACTGAGAGTGAAGGGGAGGGGGGGGGGGTGTTGGGGAGGCTTATAAGGGAGCCCGAAACAAGAAGATGGGCGACGGGGAGGGCCGGCTTGGTAATTTCGGGTTCTTGGAGTGGCTTTTCCTTAAATAGGTCGAGAGTCTGGTTCTTGGGACCGCTGGGGCTATGCTGCTCGGTGTCTCTTCTTATCGTGTGCATAAATTTATGTATCCGGGAGAAGGATCAACCGACTATGTTAGCGTCATGATAAAGCGTTGTGGCTTCTTTAGAATGACGCTATATAACGAGCGGTCTGGATGGATTAGCATAGTTAACTCGTACGAACGACCGTGTTTCGTATATTACTTATATGCGGACGTATAGCTTGGCTTGGGGAAGGATGGGTTGCGGTCAACCGAGAAAGGGCTCAAGCGAGATTCGCATGCGAAAGCTCGTCGACGTAAGCAGGAAAAAGAGAGGTATGTGACCCCATTCAAATTCCCCTGGAAGGTCGAAGCCGCCTATTTTCCGTACAGCCTCAAGAATTGAACATCGATAAACGGTCGAGTTTTCCTTGGACCATGTTGATATATGGGGGAGTTGATGGGGGCGGTCTATAAGCGGTCGGTAAAGAAAGGTATCCTCCGAGTCAGAGAAGCACTTGGCTTGACGGCTGCCTGTCGAGGGTGCACGGCCAAGAGTTTTGCCATCCAGAGGAGTGGATTCTGTTGAGGCTTCTTCTTCTTGAAAGAGATATTTCTTTTAGTTTCGGTGATTGGAAACATGCGACTCATATTAAATATTGTGATGCGTGCATGATTTATGCCTGGATGCATAAATTATATAGCATGAATTTCTTTTTTGAGAAAAATTATGTGGCATGAATTTCGGACTGATAATTTATAAACTGAATAAATATATTTTTATAAAATATATAATAATTAATATAAAAAATAAAATTAATAATTTATTTTAATTTATTTTTATATGATTAAGTAAGGATAATTTTGGTATTATATAATCAATGATCTTGGATTTCTATAGACTATCAAACAAGTTACTCATGAATATTTGGAGATCTTTAATCACGAGAACATAATCATACCAAATGTAATGATCGTAGATCATTATGGATCAAATTATCCCATATTGAGGATCACCTCAGCGATTCCTTTTGGGATACCAAACGTCACCCGAAAAAATATAGTTCTCTTAAGGCCATGTGTTCCGTTTTATGGTTCCTCTAGTTAGCTCGTTGGAAACTTTTAAAGATACATAAACTTAACTGCTCAGAATGTTTTATTAAGCTTCATCTTGAGCATTAAAATTTTTAAAATTATCGATCCTAAAATTATTGCGTGTCTACTAGACCATTCCTAAATTGGAAGAATTGAGCCTAGGCTTTACTAGAGCACAATCCAACAGTTGAAAATGCTCTAGAAAATGAAGCCTTGTTAATGTATTATTGTATTAATAAAGTTTTTCTAAATAATTTTATATGGCTTTTATTACTTTTTTTTCCTTGCTTCTCACTGTCATTATGTGAACATCAACGAGGTAGAACCAGCCTCATTAAACAGACAATGTAGTATGTTTTGATCAATGAAAGATTGCTAAAAATATCCTGATCAGTGATGACAAGTCTCCAAACTTGTGCTATTTCAAGAATTGCAATCAGGAGACATCCGATGGCGAGGAGAACGGGTTGGGGTTAAGATCAAGTATTTGGCACATATAATGCACTTGTTTTGTCCAAGAGAATGAAGCATTTGATAGATGGTTGTGATAAATATTCTTTCAATTTAATACATAAAAGAATAATATCAGAATAAGATGAAGGAGGCATAAACTTAACACGATTTAGAAGTGATATGGAATGAGTGGAGCTTGAGTGGCAGGAGGTGGAGACACACAGGCCCAAATCCAATAGTTTGCAGCTCGCATTAGATCAGTGGAAACCTGCACCATCTTAGCTGTTGGGGGATTGGCCTATTTGATTTCCAATGCCCAAGTCATACCCATAGAGCTTGATTTAGAATTAGAACTTAGATGTGACTTGGGATGGCCGAGATCTAGCGTCCACAGAATGATACGGCTGTTTGAAAAAATTCTAAAGTATGTTTGGCAGAAAAGATTGGACTTTGAAATGGAAATAGAAATAAGTCTTCCATTCCAACCTTTTGTTTAAGAAGAGTCTCATTTTCATTTCAATTTTTGGAAAGAATGAGAAATGCTCCAAATCTTCAAACTGATTCGAATTTTTATTTTGATCATGAACTAAATGTATCGAAAAATATGGCCATTTCAATTTTAGCCGCGAATCAAACACATGCTTCTAGTGTCCTATGTCCATGGTCTTAAGGCCAAGCAGGTTGAAAATTTTGAGGCTGGGGGGCTCTGATCCGACCCAGTGATATTCGAGCGAGAGGCATGAACCCCATCTTCTTGGATCATGCTCTGAAGTCAAGTCGGGTTAACATTATCGTTTCATATGGCCTCGATTTTTGTGACCTAGGCCTTTGGGCTATATTTGATTGTCAAAGGTAGGCCAGATTGAGACAGGTCCTCGCCTTGAAAGCCTGATCATCTATCATCTATTCCGTTAATACTAAAATTATGGTTTTGTTAATGCTCAGCTCTCCACTCACCGTAAGAAAATTAATATGACAGGATTTAAATCCTTCTCACATTCTATATTAAAATAAAAATCATGTACTAATCAATTAGAAGCTATAAATAATAATTTTTAATTACTCATTCATATAATTTAACAAAAAATTAGCTATTGAAATTTTCTATTTATTATAATTAGTTGCATTACTAAAATTGATATATTCGGCCATCATTAGAGTTAATTACTTAATGTATAATAGAAATTTGGCTAGTCTTATATATATTAGAACTTGTTACAATCTCATACTACATTTAAAAAATAATTAGAAAAGAAAAGCATACTATATTAGAACTTGTTAATGACATAGGTTTAATGACGGAAGTTTCTAGTTGGTTATAATTAAAATTTATTGTTTCATGTGCAATAAAGTTTGGCTATTAAATCTTTCTATTTATTATAATTTGTTACACTGCTATATTGCATTTTAAAAATATTTTTTTAAAAAAATCATATCCTTTGTATTAAGCGGGATATATATTAGTTCCGCGTATATCGAAATCCAACCTATACTTGACATGTAGCTAGAAAATGTAACCATGAATTAACTTACAAGTCCCATACTAGAATGGATATACGACGCAATGGAAAAAAATATTTTTGTTTTTGAGGATGCTATGCTAGAACCAAAACTTACCCAATCAAACCAAAATGGATCCAATTCGCGGTTTATTTCATGCAATTAGATTAGAGCGGAGAAGAGCCATGAGCTAGCCTACTGAGTGGATGAGTCAAAAGACACCGGCACCAATTGTGCTGTAATCCGAGGGCCAAGATTGGACCTAACCTTCTTACAGACCGCAGCCCTGTTCCTGATGGTGCTCATGAATGACCACCTTCTAAATGGTTCAGGCTACGAACCCATTTTTACCTCAGATGGGTTAATGATTTGGCTCCCTTGCAAGATTTCATTAACATAACCAATAAAAGGATGCAAGCCTTGTGTAGAATCAGCAAGCCAGCAAGCCACTAAGTCCGGCCCAAAAATAAATGTAGCAACCAAAGCCCAACCCTGAACTAAATCCAAAATTGTCAATCATGGAGTTTTAATCACCATTTACAAATTCATGTTATAATTTGGACCATGCTTAGGGCTGATTGGCTTATATGTTATTCAAATTCTCTCGAGGTGGTCGAAGCGTTCACTACAAGAAATGTTGGTTTTGCCGACTGACTTTTTCCGACGCTAGGGGAAAGCGTCGGTAAAGTTTGGCTCAGCGCCAACCTTTGCCGACGCTTTGTGTTAGCGTCGGGAAATCTCAACAAACAACGACGCTCCAAAGCATGGTTAAAAGTTTAACAAACAACGACGCTTATACGCGTCGTTAGAAAACTTAAAACCCCCAACTCCTCGCTCGGCCCCCTCTCTCCTCATTTCCTATCGGTCGATGCCCTAGCTGCGAGCGCGCCGACTTCCCTGCTGCCGTCGACCTCTCCTTCTGAGGTAAGCCACCTCCTTCTCCTCCTCCTCCTCCTCCTCCTCCTCAAACTAATCTCACCTCCATCCCTAGCCCCGATCGGCGATCGAAGATTCCGCTACTCCGCCGCCGTCGATCTTGCCGTCGTCTGAGGTAAGCCTCCTACTCCTCCTTCTCTTCCTTCTCCTCCTCCTCCTCCTCCTCCTCCTCCTCTTTGTTTTCTTCTTGTCTTTAACTCTCGCCCGGCCCCGTCTCCTCATCCTCTGCCGGTCGATGCCCTAGCTGCGCGCCGACATCTCACCTCCATCCCGAGCGAGCCGTAGCTACTCCGCCGCCGTCGACATCGCCGTCGTCTGAGGTAAGTGATCCTCATACTCTCCGTATAGAAATTTTCCAAGCCATTCAAAGAATATACCAATGTTTAATGCTCAATAACCATTATTCTTAGTTGCATTGCATCTCATCATCGAATCTTGTGATAAGGTAAAACAAAAAAAAAAATCTCCATCTTCTTATAGACCAACAAGCCCATGGGTTAGGGTTTAGACTCAGGACTTCGGCGAACTTTTAAAGGATGCCGAGCTAGGTAGGCTAGTAGGTCTGATTCGTGCAGAATATTTCTGCTGGATTATCTAAACAAGTCCTAAATAATATTTTTACCATGAGTTAAAGAAAAGGCAATAGCTGAGGTGGTCGACTCCCATCAATCATACCAAGCTCTTTTGGAGATTCATGCACCAATCTTGCTTGATTGTCATCCATAGAAGAAAATCGGCCAACCTCAGCCAAATGTGGAGACTTCAGAGAGCTCAATTCCTGATCAGACTTTGAAGCTGAAAAATTTTCAATAGAAGAGTTCCTTGCTGGGCTTGAAGAGGGGAGGGAATTTGTAACACTGTTACAACGTAAGAGCCCTTCAAATTGTTTGATAGAGACATTGAATTGCTTGAACTTGTAAGGCCAGCAGAAACATTTACAATGTTATTGATTTGAGATTGCTGTACTCCTTCCCACTTAGGTGAGCTAACTCCAGCCTTTATTCCTTGATGACTAGTTGGAAGAGAGACTAGGTGAGAAAGAGGGGGCATATTATAAGACACAGGGAGGTGACTTGTAATAGGAAAAGGAGGACCTGATGCACCTTTCTCAGACTCAAAACACTTCATCGACAACAGATGAAAAACTTGGCACATCCCCAGAGCAGATTCCAATCCAAGCTCAGGAAGAAGACCATGTTCAGAAATCTGATTGCAAGCCCCTATATTTGGTAAAGAGTGTAGCTTCTCCCAGTCAAAGAGGCCCCTATATTTGGTAAATTTTCGACGCTAAATAGCGTCGGCGAAAACCAGGACGTAAACAGTGAGAATTTCATACCGTCGGGTTATTGCGTCGGCAAAAAATTTTGCCACTCTGGTATAATCGACGCTTTGGCGACGCTTTAGATTGCGTCGGCGGTACTTTAGCCGACGCTTATAAGCGTCGCTATAGGTCGAAAAAAGCGCCGGGATAGCTCAGTTTTCCTGTAGTGGTTGTTATATAAATTTGATGAAGTTGCTTTCAATCTTGTTGCTTGGGACTTCAAGTGAAACCTGACTAAGATTTGCTGACATGCGCAACCCAAGTGTGGCCTAAGTTAAATATGATGGCCTGACTCAGACCAGATTAAAGTTCTGGTGGGATTAGGTTTAGATAAACCAGCTCATGTTGCACCCCTATATTAGCAGCTTTTAAGACACGGCAAGGGTGGTGTCCTGTTGGAGTCATGCATCCAATATACCTAATGAAAAAATATGTAGGGTTTCCTTATGTGCATAGATCTAATAATGAGAAAGGGAGGAGTTGTGTGGTCCTCAAAAAGCTCATGATAACTAGGAAGCATCACAAGAAAAGCAAGCCCTTTTGTTTTTTATAATCCACTCACAACTTTCCTTGGCAGATGGAGATGCATGATTGCCCATCATTCCATCAATCTAGTACTCGGTTGAAACTTTGGACCCATGAGTTCATATGGCAATATCATAAGTAACTCCTCACGCCATGAATGCATGCCATATAGCCACTTGATTCTCTCTCTCTCTCTCTCTCTCTCTCTCTCTCGGCCCGGGTCCAGCTCAGTTGGGGCCATGTTTTGATCATATATACTCGGCATGACATTCTTAGCCATGATCAATTTTTCTAAACACTTTCTTCTTGGTTGATACCCCTAAATAAAAGAAGAGGTACCACAGGTGACTCGAGAGCATCTTTTTGGGAGAATCTCACGGGAAGAGACGCAATGATACGTACAAACAACAATGTAGATATGAGTGGGACTCTAACAGCATAAAATGCATAAGAACACAAAGAAATGAGCCACTTGTACTAGTTTTTACTGTGGTTAGTTATGTTAAACAAGATTCGAGAATGAAATGGAGCGTTCTATTAGCATTTGCACCGTTATAGTGCGATCGAAGGGCTACGTCGATGTCGATCGTTTGGTAAGTTGCAGGGTCAATTGATGAGAAGTGAATGAGTAACTTTTAATTACGAACTATCCTTAATTCTTCGATACCTAAGAAATCATCACATTTCCTGGTAGTTAGGCCAACTCATTCAAATTAAATGAGCTTTCAAGATCTCTGCTCACCTCGGTTTTTTTCAGCAAGTTTCAGTATCCCATCATATGTATCACAATCAAACACATGCAGGTGCAGTGATTCCAACAAGCTAATGGCTTGTCCCAGAGGCTGCACGCTATCTTGATTTTTATTTTTTCCAGTTAAAACATAAACTCCAGCTTACCAAATAGGCCAGTAGCTATATATAATGTCCAATCCTGTAACCGGGTGGATACAAGTCACGCCTTGTATATATACTATAGTTTCGACATGGATTAATTAGATAGATGCTACTTGGTTTGCTTTGCTTGCACGTAGTCACTTTGATATCGATATACAGGTCCTTATAATATTTTGCATCAAAGAAAAAGTCCATATAATTTCAGGATGGAGATATAATTAGTAGTTGCCACCTTACGCCAGAAAGAGTCATGTACTCGATGCCTCGGTCCTGCATATTAATCCTTGAACTTATCATTTGTTGCATGACATAGTATTTTCCAAAGGTGACTAGGAAAAGCGGCTGCATGATAATGGAATCCATGCTCATCTCTTTTTCTCCTTCCAACTTGTCATTCCCTTTTCCCTTGCATAGGCCATAGTTAATAGGCTACTGGCATTAATACTGATCCTGATCCCTTTCAATTTGGGACATACATATATTCCGAGACAAACTATTCAATCATTCAACTATAGGTCAAAAGGGTGGTGAAAGAAGAAAAAAAAGGAAAAAAGGCTTTATCATGCAACAGTTCGTTGCATCCAAAGTGGTCCGGATGAAGCCATTACGTGTGAACTAACAATTGTGTAGCCCATAAACTAGGCTCTCCTGCCCTCTCCAGTGGTTAAGGATCCTTCCTCTCTGTTCAACCTTTTAGCTCCCTATCCTTTTCTTCCTTTTCATATAGAGAGTGACCCAAGGAAGGCATGCTTCAGTGATGGTGGTCTTGTTTCAAACCTCAGCTTTCTACCTGTTTGTTTGTTTGCTTTCCTCGGATGACACCTGTAGAATTGCCAACCACTTGCCTACTTTGTTGGTTTGGCAACATGAAGTAGGGTTCATGAGTGTGGTCAGGTTCATGAGCAATGCGGTCTTAAATTGTCCAAGGACACAATTAGGCAGGTTTGCATGCATTCTGGAATGCATCAAAGCTCGCGGATGCTCACCCGCGCAAATTGCTTTGTTGTATCATTGTATTCATGTCTTTAAATGTGATGTTTTGCAACCTCATGATCAAGTGGGGCTAACAAGAGGTGTTGGATCCTGCTTGGTACTGAATAAACCATATTTTGTTGACATCCAACGTAGCGGCCGCATATTGACGGTCCCCTGCATGGCATGACTATTGCCAGTAAGTCTACAGTGGACAAAACTAGATACAAAGATGTTGAAAACCTTATAAAATGCTTAGGCCTCAAGCGCATCTAATTAAGATGGATAGGTCTCCTTGCAAAAATTAAAATTAAAATTAAAAAACTTAACATGGATATATAGGTCATCTATGTATTTAAAAGATTGATATCCTTCTCTCTCTGCCGGACTTGGCCTAAATGGCTTACATGATGCAAATTAGCCAATAAGAGAATTCAAAACTATGGAATAATGTTGGAAGAGTAGAACTCTTTTAAGGATAAGAGTGGGTATGCCATCATCTTAGGAAGGATTCAAGATCTAGTCTATGTTCGCAGCAACCAATATAAGTGCCATCAGGAATAGGGGATAGCCCAGAGTAGAATGAAGTCGAAGTAAGGCTTTCGAAAGCAGATGTACAAATGAGTGAGTCAGTCTAGAAAATAATTTGCAGCTCTAAAATTTGCATTTTGAGAGGGTCCAAAAAAGAAGTGGTTAATTGCCAATCTACAGCACTGGTCTTGTTGTGATAAAGAAGCACATTTAAGGTTGTAAAGGAAGGATGAAAAAATTGCATGGATGTATGATATCATTGACCACAATCTTAGAAAATATAACGTTTCATACAGCCTGGGATAATGGAGCAAAACTGTGAGCTGCAAGATAAAACCTTGCGACTTGAAATGATGAAAACTCCGAGCACGATTAGCCAGCAAGACAGAACCCGTGCCTGAGCAATTCGAGCTGGTTCAGTCGACCCGGTTTCCCAGGCGGCACGCACAGCGTACTGCATCCCTCCCTATGCATCGAATTGCCCAAAAAACGAAGGTCTTAAGACTCTGGAACCGCGGACCACTCGAATACGGCCTCGGATGGCGTTGAGACCCGGGTTGTTTTGGCGTTGGGAAGTCGGAAAAGAAGCCTAGGGGAGTTGCATGCCATGCCCACGTTTATACCGTCCAGGCTTCCGTGCCATTGGAAAAAGATTAGAACCAAGTTAGGAGGACGGATAGAGGAAAGCGTTTCCATAACTTCATCTCAGCTTCATATCAAACCACATATTAAAAATCTATAATTTAAAAATTTTTAAATTTTAAATAGTATAAATTTAAATTTTAATTCTAAAAATCCACCTAAATCATTTGGATGGCCTTTGCTTTTATGACATGCAACCTGGTTAATTGTACTATATTATATATATATGTATATATATATATATTTATATATCAACTCATTTTAGACTCCTTAGGGTTTTTTTTTTTTTTGACCGAGTTGTCTCTCTCCATATACCCGGTTAATAAATTAGAAAACAACCAATATTCTTGGATCTAAATTTGATTTACTAAAGTCAGAAAGGTCCCGCTGCATGTAAATCATTGGGAAGGGTTTAGGTCTACATGAGGAATTTAGACAAATATTGGGTCTGGTTGGAGTCTGCATGATATGTATGACTAAGTCAATTACGGCATTATCCTATAATTAACTTTCATGGAGGAGAAAGGGGCTTGATGAATCATGTTGGACTACATCCAGACTAATATAATTCAGTCAAATCTTTTGACAAAATGAGTGAAACTTGTTGGTTACTGTTTACGATGCTAATCTCGTGGGGTCCATAATTGTATATGTTTTATTAATGACATTGTCGTAAATCATCACAACGATTATTATGCCCACAAACTTGTACCTTTACTGCACAAACACACAATCTTCGAGTCCAACTGTTTAAAATATTTGCCGAGAGAAGGGGTCCAGCACAAGAAATTCATTTTTGGATGATGACATTTCATTTAGCAGAAGCGTGTATATTCAAGCACTTAGTGGTATATCCTCTCGCATATAATGAAATCAGGGGTTTGAATCAAAACTGTTTAATAAGTTAGAGGTGAAGTATTGACCAGTTTTTTACTATCATCTATTTAAAGTTAGCGCAATTCCATTAGATCCATGTCATCAGTCTAATTTGATTGTGGGCGAAGTGTTTATCTATGAAACCTAGACGTACTCAAGCTGTTGAAGTTCCATTGCCTTTCATTCAAGCGACTGGGCATTTGGATATAATTGTTATGTTTGCTTGAATTAGTAAATGCATGAACTGTTCGTGGTAGTTATCTTGATGGATTATATTTTTTAATGTGGTTTTTTTTTTTACTTTTTTTAGTAGAAAGAAACCCTCTTCCAAATACCATCTAAACCTTCATAAAGTCAGGGAAGTTAGGATTTTATTCCAGGTCATTTGATACAATTACCTAGGACTTCACCAGTTTGGTAAGTTGGCACTTTCATGACTTTCTCTCGCTGTCGGCTCTAGAAATGATGTCGTCTTTTGGAGTATTTTGCAACCTACTCAGCAATAAGAACAAAAGAACAGTAAATTTTTGCTTTCTACTCCTTTCTAGATCTTGCAACGTTCAATATATGCATGCTTGGAGACAGAGGCATGCATGCAAATAAAACATGTCATATAGTACAATTAATATGCTTCTCTGGGCCATCTTGTCTTACAAGGTGCATCTCGATAGAAATATAAAGAGAAACATATGCGATATCTACTGAAAAAGGCACTCAAATGCTCTTCCTAATATTCGCCAAATGCAGTTAACCCCGGAGAGTAGTTGAGGTTCTGCTCGAGTACACGATTTTGAGAATAACCTACTCAAGTATTTTGCCATTAATCTTGCTTCACCTTACAACTTAAGAAAAGGGCATAGATCTACAGAGTCTTACCTTAGGTATGAAAAGATTGTTCCTGTTTTTAGATTCGTAACCTTCAAATCATGACGGAGCAGCCTTACCATTGCACCAAGACAGAAGTGTAAGTGAAGGTATACTTGTGCATTTATAATATAAATTAGACAAGATCACTGCAAGAGAACCAGAAGTAATGGGGCCTCTAGGCGTGGGTTGGGTATATAAGGAGGCAATTGTATCAATCGGTTATATCTCCTGACATAACTATGTGAATGCCTAACAATTTACCTACAACAATACTTCCCTGTGTACTTTGCCCCCCTTTTTACACCTGATGCAATTTGAACCTGTTCACTTGAGGACCAAACGAGCCAATGAAAACTACATTGCACCGGTAGGAGCAGACACTAGTCAGTCAGGAATAGGTTGTTTGATTCGAATTTCCAAACCGAGTGGTATGAAAATGATATTATGAAAGGAGCCTCAATGATGTGACTAGAACCCAATTTTAGCGGTGGAATGTCTCTTTATTAGATAATGGTTAATTCTTACACGCGTATGGGTAAAGTCTACCCTTCATGTGATACGTATTCTTGATGCAAGTTTGTATAAAGAGGGAGGCTATTTTTGTTTCGTTGGGATGTAGGTACTTTTTCTTCTCCTTTCAAATGCATGCACGTAACTTCTAAAGGCATCTTCCGATTTCTAGCAACCACAAGTGCCCCATAATTTTTTTTTAGGCCGGCCAGTAAAACAGCCGCTCAGTTTTTATCGAAATATAGAAATAATTACAAAAGAAGAAGAAAAAAAGTTACAAAGAGTTAACAGATTAGATTACAAAAAAGTAATATAACATCACCGAGGTGGTAGCACGGTTGGAACGGGGCTAAGATTCCACTGAAGTGGCTCAGGTTCGAAATGCGCGGGCGTCGATTAAATGCGGAGGCCGGATGCCTTCCGCATGGTTTGCCCAATGGAGTCACCATCTGGTCTGCCGGTACTTAGATGGTGCTGGTGCATGTAACGTACTCACACGTGAAAGGGGCTGCCATATTAGTAAGGCTCCTCCGCGGATAAGAAGGATATGAGTAAAACTTGTCTATCTGTATCGAACATTCTCCAGCAAAGAGGGGGCCCAGTGGAAGTTGCTATGCGGGTGAGGTTCTTCCCACCCCTTTCTGCCCTTTTTTCTCTTAGCAATATATATATATATATAAAACAGAGAAAATAGAGAAAACCAAAAGTCCCGTATTGAAATAATCAATTTGATCACATCCGAATAGCGTGAGATACCAGAAGTTGCAGTTCTTGTCTGAAATTTTTGGATTGCAGCAGCGAGATTGTGCAAGAGAAGACAACTGAGAATGATGAGTACCAGCATACTCAGGCTCCATTTAACAAGGTAGATAATCTCTTTATTTTATGTCATATTTTTGCGTCGGGTTGCAGAAGTTGGACCAAAAAGAGAATAACGGTAAAGTATGCTGTTCAAATAATTTTAGTGGAAAGTAATGCCGCTCACATGCTTCAGAAATTCTAACATATTTTAATTACGTAGATCTAGATCAGTAGGCTATGTTTGACTTCATCTGATAGGGCCAAAGAGACCGGTCATTCTCTCATGAAGCCACGCTCCACAAAACAATACAAAAAATACCGATCAGCCTGCTTCATTTCATGTTCCTAATCACCTCCAAGGGTTCATGGACGATGCGTTGATTCGCTGATAGCAGGCATGTCAGCATGTGCTGAACAGTGTCTCTGCACTAAAAGTTTAGTAGGAAATTGATGTTGCACCAATCAGCACACATTTTCTTGTAGTTTTTCATGATGATGAGATCTTCTCACCGGGTTTGGCATGAGGAAGATGATTCCTACAATCAAGAACTATGATTGAAACTATAGATGGTGAGCTCAGAATAATGGTTGTTCAAATCCAATCCCCCTACTGCCAATTAACAAATCAATTAACTTCCGGTCCTCCCATTAACAAAGCTCACAACGATGCATGCCACCGCCGGCCCGTAGGGCACAGGTATCGGGTTGGCATCTTTCGCGCGAAGAAAGATTCACCTTCGAGCCTGTTGCTATGCGATGTTCGCAGATTTTTAGACGATGATGGTCTCTCGTGGGCTACACATGTCTATAAAAAAGCGAACAGCGGTTGACTGAGTAGCCTCATTTGCGGCCCATTCCTTCCATTGGTGGTAGCGGCTGGAGCTTACCGTACTTGTCTGATTTTTGTTGATGCAGCCTTGAATTGTGCGACGCCAATTTTGGCAGCAAAAAATTGTGGGTTGGTTCCCCTACATATGTGAGTGTTCTCATCCAAATGTGCTTGAATTTTTTTTAAATAAATCAAATTTATTAATCTAAAATATATTTTTTTAGAAATTATAATATAAAATATCTAAAAACTCAGAAAAAATATTCATTTCCACAAAAAAGATCCAGTATAATTAGTAAGTGAGCATGGTTCATTTTCGTATTTTGACCTCTTAAAAGATATAACATGTAGCGAATGCAGCTGCGAACGCTCCTAGTTGACTACTATTTAATATATTAAAAAAAAGAATACTGTAGAATATTTAGTTAGTATTAATCTTCTTTCTAGTAGCAAAAATAAAGTTAGTAGAAGTAAACACCAATTTATGACCATCATATTCTTTTTTTTGGGTCCATCCCTGAAATTTAAATGTGCTTTTTTAATCATCAAGGTGCAAGGATGGGGACAGAATACAAATGGAATACCAACATGCGCGGCATTATTTTTCGTGCTTCAGGTGGAACTATTATGGAAGACTTTGTGAAAGAAATTACAAAAACATATTGGTTGCTCGGAATACCTAACTGCTCATTATCATCATTTTCTCTATTCTTGGCCTTCAGATGAATTGGTTTTGTCCATTACAGTGCATTGACTAGGAATGAAGCAGAATGCTCACGATAGACTATTTGTCTTGTGATTGAGATGGCTAGGAATATTATGGAAGATTTTGTGAATATAAAAGCATATTTGTCGCTCAAAATACTCAATTTATCATCATCACATTTTCCCATCTCTAATTTTAATTGTTTATTATAGCGCATTGATAAATACAAAAGAAAATGAAGCCACTGAGGTGGTATCTCAGTGGAGCTAGGCCTTACTTCCAACCCCGTGGTTCCAAGTTCGAAATGCGCGGGCGTCGATTAAATTGAGGAGACCAGATGCTCCCTGCTCGGATACGTGGACTGGAAGGGCTTATTGGTCTGCTGGTAGCCTCGGTGGTGCTAAGGTGACGTACTCACACGTGGGTGTTGATCCCAGTGAGAGGAGCCCATGGGTCAAGAAGGGCACGTGGAAACTTGCGACCCACATCGAACATTCTCTGGTGGAAGGAGGGTCCAGTGGGGGCTGCTATGCGGATGGATTCGTCCCTTCTCCCCTTCTATTTTTCACCAAATAAAAATAAACAGAATATATGTATTATTAGTCTAGTGGTCGAGATAGAGATATCTTATGAGATTGTGTCAATAAAATATCGAAATAAGAAATACAGTAAAAGCTCAGAAAAAAACATTCAAAAAATTCAATTATGGTGCATTGTGGCAATCTTTTGGAGTAGTACTGATGTCCTAAATGATGGAACAACAGAAAAGCTTTACAGCAGACAAGTGACTTTTCTTAGTGCAATTTTAAATTATTATAATGAACAATAAAAGAAATGCACCCATCATGAATTGTTAAGGTGGGCAAACTCCAGAATAATAGCAAGCTTGCATGTGAATTGGGTGGATTAAGATTCAATCTGTATACAACCCAATTTTGTCAACCGCTCAATGTAATCTGGCCATGGGTTCCGTATCAAGATTAAATTTATAACTGGATTAAGTATTGACATCATAAATCAATGACTAACCTAATTAGACCTCAACAAATAATCCATTTAGAAGGAAAAAAAAGAAACTCAAAAAATGAAATCTAAATCTTGAAAGTTTTTTTTTCCAGCGAAACATAGGATGGAAGCCTAGCTGAAGTATGTTGAGGATATAATCCCATATCAAGTCAATTCTTTTGGTTGGTACACCTGAGTATGTTGAATATAAATTCGATCAAAAGCCAACGTGAACAGAGACTTGATTGGGGCTCAGCAAGCAAGGAGTCAGAACTGGACCTGCATCTTACACCAGCACGGATTAATTATGTAGAGCCTATTTGATATTTTTTTAAAAAAAATATAAAATTTAATATAAAAATATTTAATTACTTTATTTTTTATTTTTTAAATATTTTTTTTATGATTTTTTAAAAACATGGAAGTGAATAATTTTCACCGCTGGCGTGGAGAGCGTTGCCGTCCGTCGCACCTCTCGCCTACCCCTTCCTCCATTCCGTCAACTTCTTCCTTCCCTTCCACCTGCTCAACTCTATCACTGCCGGCTGGAAGATCCTCCGTGAGTTCTACCCATAGATCGTGGTCGGCGCCGACGAATACGTCACATGAGCTGTGCTTGGCTGCAACTTTCTCGAGCATCAAGATGGCGAACTAGGAGCAGGTGAGGAGGGCCATGGGGTGGAAGCCTTCTTTTGGATTAGGGATCTGACCTTGCCGGGATAGTGGATCTGGGTGTCACCATCGTCGGAGATGGCTATCTGAAGCAGCGGAGTGTCGGGTGGGGTGATGAGGCTAGAGTACATGGAGGCATCGGAGGCGGAAATCCAGCAAGCAACGCTGGTATCGTCCGGAGAAGCCATGGCTCCCGGTCTGAACATGATCAAGCATCTCCTCTTGGTGTTGCCTCAGTCGTTGGCCACACTTTCTTAGCCTGACATCCTTTGAGAATGAGAGCATCCCCTCGTTGTTGTTCCCTTAGAAGTCGCTCCTGTGGATTTCTTATTCTTATTCTCAGTGGAGATCTGGTGGTGCAAGAAGATATTACAGTTGGTGGTGACGCTGGAGAGATTATTGTTTTAAAAAATAAACATAATATATTTTTTACTGTCAAAAATCTGAAAAATGGAAATAAAATTTTTATTTTTGACGTCACATTTATCCTTTAGCGTGTAGCAGTGTAGAAACATTAATCTAGGGCAATATGTAAACATTCCAGGATAAGAAAAATGTAATATTTTAAAAAGTTAGCGGCAGGAAATCATCCTGGTCCCCCACTTCCGGCCGATCCAACATCCCACCGCCGTAGATTTTCATTGAGAGTGAGTGAGAGAAGGAGAGAGAAGCGCCGCACCACCGAAAGCGACGTCTCTTTCTGTCTCTCTGGGCGCACGGCTTCCCGCAAAATCCTACTCTTCTTGGATGCGAGAAAAACAAGCAGGCATGCAGCAGCGAAACAACCAACCATAATAACGATAATTGATATAACAAAAGAAAAAAAGAAAAAAAAATAATAGAGCAAGCAAGGCAGCGAGATAAACCCTCATCATAACACGATGCGATAAGTTCACCACCCTCCCCCCTCTTTATGACTCTCAACTACAACGACCACGACGACGACGAGGAGGTCATCATCTCCGAGACAAGAAGATTAGAGAAGAGAGAGACAGAGGTCGCGGTAGCGAGCAATTAATTCCGCTTCCTTGCCCTGTTGCGTTTTAAGTGCTAGGAGGAGGAAAGAGCTGAGAAGCGAGGGCTAGGAGGGAGGCTTGGCCTTGGCCGGCGTACGGACGCGGGGAAACAGGGATTTAAGTGGACAGTGAAGAGCGGTATGGTGGAGTGGGCTTGAGAGGAAGTGAGGTGAGGGATTGGGGGGTGGGGGTTTGAGTAAGGGGAAGAGATGAAGTTTATGAAGCTGGGATCGAAGCCTGAAGCATTCCAGTCGGACGGGAGCAACGACAGGTGAGGCTTGGTTATGTGCTTGTTCTTTGATCTCTGCTCTTTCTTCCCGCATGGTGGATTCTTTAAAATAAAAATAATTTTTGAATGAGATTTAGCTATTGCTTGGTCGTTTTGATTTCTAACGTTTTCTTTTTTTCTGTAACCAGTATATCTAAAATGCTGCATGTGTTATTTAATTCTCTTAGAACATTTCGCTTTTAAGATTATGGGGTTAGAGTTAGGGTGAAATGCAAGCAATACAACTAGTTTTTTTTCCCCCTTCTTCTGTGGTTATGCTGCTTTGCTCGGGATGGGAGAGGCACTGTTTTTTCCGTTCCTGGTCGCAGGGGTGTTCTTTCGGTTAATTATACGGAGTTTTTAGATTCAAACAGTTCTCTCTATGGAAGGTGGCCATGAAACAGAGAGCACATTGCTGTTGCTCCCTGTTTTCTATGGCTTCTTGCTCCATGGATTTTACTAAATGTTTTTGAAAAATGGGATTTTCTTTACAAAAAAAAGGCGCGGAAAATAAGAAAAGGAGAGACTTTACAATCCAATATATCTCATCAAAGTGGAAGAGTAGGTGCTTTTGAAATTTCGAATCTGGCTAGACTTGATGAAGAGTTCTTTGCCACCTTGTATTCTGTCCGCCGCTACTTTCTTGAATATTTGTGGTGCTGGAAAATCCTCTTGTTCCTGTCTGCTGTCTCTTTTAGGACCTAAATTTTTCCAAGACGAATTGGTCCGTGCTTGCCATTTCTCTGGTCTTTTGTGTTTGTAACTTGGCATGGTAGAGATGAAAGCATTATAAAAGATATGCAGCTCCTCTTTCCCCCCTGACTAGCCGCTAAGCTACTCCCCTTTGCATTCTCCACTTCTTTTCTCTGTCCCTTGATATTTCTTGGTCACAAGCCTGATCCAGATTGGTTTCTTGGGAAGCAGGAGCAGATGTTTCTTGCATGTTTCCACTGTTTGAGCTGCTGCAATGCTGCATACGTAAGGATGAATGATAGAATAATTGTAAGAACATGACTGACAGGTGATTTTCTTGTGATAGAAGAGTGCACAAGTAGTGCCGATATATGAAGTGCGCGAACATAATTTGACAGAGCAACACTGATCTGAATAGGAGCTTGACATTTACGTAATGGTTGTGATGTTAAAACTAAGGTTTGGGAGTTAAAAACAGAAGTGCATCTTGGTCTTGAAGCCAATAATTTGGTGTTACACAATGTGTCCTGTCGAGAGCAGATTAGATATTGCTCGGAGACCCATTTACTGAGACTGTATGAAAGAAATGCCAAATCATTCACTGGACGGGCATGACAGTGGTTCACATGACAACATCATTCTCGATCATCTTTCTCAAATCAAATAAAGCGAAGTAGTCTTTTTTCCAACACCTTTCTCAAACATCTTTCTAGAACTAGATACAGCAGTTCTTTTGTAAATCAAGAACTCAAGTGACTGCTAATTTGCTGGCTTTCCATCAGTAAGTAGTTCACATATGCCGCTACCTGATTTAGCTGTTTTCATAGTTGTGGATCTTTTTTTTTAAAAAAAAAGTGAAATCAGAGGTACTAGAAGTTAGGCCTCCCATTATTATACTCAATGAACTGGTGATACATACAATTGCTTGTAGTTAGAGAAGCTTTAGATAGAAATGACTTTTTCGATTAATGAGAACAAGTTAAAAATTAATCCATCAATAAATAGTCATACAAGTGCAAGCGGAATTTTGTGTGTCCCATATATGTGGGAAATGAGATAGCTTCTTTTATAGCATTTCCTTGGCTTATCGATACACATCATTCACTTCAACTTTCATTGTTTTGAACTCTTGTCTGGGCCCCTCTGAAGGCAACCTGGCTGGAAGATGGTAAGAAGTTCATTTGTGATAGGATAGTATATCTATATATTGGAAGCACAATTCAGAAATATCATCCCAAATCATTTAGTATCTACTTTCAATCAATTTAGAATAATGGTTTATATCTTGATAGTATATCTATATATTGGAAGCACAATTCCGAAATATCATCCCAAATCATTTAGTATCTACTTTCAATCAATTTAGAATAATGGTTTATATCTTGACAGTATATCTATATATTGGATGCACAATTCAGAAATATTATTCCAAATCATTTAGTATCTAATTGCAATCAATTTAGAATAATGGTTTATTTCTTGTTTCTGATAATACATACATATATATCTCAAGTTTGATGGCTGGTGCAGGTATGTTGTATCCGAGCTGGCAACAGATGTCATTATACATGTTGGTGAATTGAGATTTTATTTGCACAAGGTCATTCCCTGTCCTTTCAAATAGTAAATTGAATTAGCACTTACAATATTTGCAATTTTATTGAGCATGCTCTGAGCATGTACTTATATATCTGTACACTTACATTTGCTTTTGTTTAATTATCTTTAATCCCCTTATAAGGCTGCAGAGCAAAACTAGATACCTGGCCTAGTCTCTTTTGAACTTGTCCAAACAGGGAGGCTACAAATAATGATAAAAAGCACTAAAAGTTTTTTTTTAATAAAAATGTATTACTCAGTTGAGTTGCATTTTTAATGATGGAATTTTCATTCCTCTGTTTATGGAAAGATGTTTAACAAGTCTACATCGAAGGTCCCCTTTCTTGCATCCTTGCAGAAAGCTCATCATTCTTTTTTTTCCCCCTTTTTTTTTTTAATATCATCAATTTCATCATCCACCTATGGGGCCTGTGTTCTTATTTGCTCCTATCTTCTTCTTCTTCTTCAGTTCCTTTTTTTTTACCCGTCTCTATTGATCTTGCTGTTTTGCCATGTTTCTTTTGTTATTTGTCTTTTGACATGACCTTGATCCATATTTGCGCTGTTTTACCATGTTTTGTTTGTTATTTCTGTCTTTTTGACATGATATTGAGCCATATTTGCACAACAGCAATTGAAGCTGTGGGACTTATTATTTCTATATGCAGTTCCCTCTTCTATCCAAGAGCCACCGGTTACAGAGATTGATCCTCAAGGCTAGTGAGGACAGCATTGATGAAGTCTTCATGCATGATTTTCCTGGTGGTCCAAAAGCCTTTGAAATATGTGCTAAATTCTGCTATGGCATGACTGTAATTCTCAATGCCTACAATGTTGGTGCTGCTAGATGTGCAGCAGAGTACCTAGAGATGACTGAAGATATTGAAAAAGGTAATTTGATATTCAAAATCGAGGTTTTCCTGAACTCCAGTGTGTTCCGTAGCTGGAAAGACTCCATCATTGTTCTACAGACCACAAAGTCATTGCTGCCCTGGTCTGAGGAACTTGAGGTGGTTGGAAGATGCATAGATTCCATTGCTTCCAAAGCATCTGTTGACCCTGCTAATGTAAACTGGTCCTATACCTGTAGCAAGAAATTAGCAGCTTCAGGTGAGATAATTGAATCCCAACAAACAAAGCATGTTGTTCCCAAGCATTGGTGGATTGAGGATATATGTGAACTCGATGTTGATCTTTACAAGCGAGTAATGGTTGCTGTGAAGTCTAGAGGAAGAATCTCTTCTGATGTGATAGGAGAAGCCCTCAAGACTTATGCAGTTAGATGGTTGCCTGATTCTTATGATGCCCTGGTTGCTGATGACTACACCAAAAGGAACAGGACTCTTGTAGAAACCATCATCTGGCTGTTGCCATCAGATAAAGGTTCAGCTTGTTCCTGTAGATTCCTTTTAAAATTGCTAAAAGTTGTTATCTTGGTTGGAGCTGGGGATCTATTGAAGGAAGAGTTGATGAACCGTATTAGTGTGCAATTGCACAAAGCTTCTGTAAAGGACCTTCTGATTCCGGCAAAATCTCTTGGTGACACTATTTATGATGTTGATCTGGTGCGAAGCCTGGTCAGTAGATTTCTGCTGCAGGTTGGGAGCACTCACAATACTGATTTCGTGGAAAGGAGTGAAAATAGGATGCATGAAATTGATCTAGAACATGAATCTTTGTTGACTTTGGGAAAATTGATCGACTGTTATCTTGCTGAAATAGCCAGTGATCCAGATCTGTCAATTTCTAGCTTCGTTGATCTTTCTATGTCAGTTCCAGAGGCAGCAAGACCAATCCATGATGGACTCTACACAGCCATCGATATCTATTTGAAGGTATGTTCTTGAAAATTCTATGGCTACCTATTGTTGCTTAAGTTATATATATATATATATTCGGTTGTGCCTTGTAGCAGTTACTAGTTCATGTTGTATAAAGTGATGATCAATTATTCGCAGTTTTCATATTTTCTTTGCCAAGTTATCTGTTGTTTTTTTTTTCTTCCTCTCAAAAATTCTCAGTAAACAGTTTTTCTGCTTAATTAATTTGCCACAACTACAGTTATTTTTAAGCAGTATCTTTTGATATTAATAATGTTCTTTTTCCCCTTTTTATCCTTCAGTCATGATCAATTTGTAGTTTTAAAAGTACGTAGTTAATTTTGATCAAGTGATCCTTGCTTGCATGTTCATCATCATTCTTCAAGATCCATCATTCTTGGTTTCAGCAATGTGATCTTGTTAATTTACTCTGTGATGTGTCTTCATAAATTTCACCCATTTCATTACTTAGTGCTCCTTGAGTAAAAACTTCATAGGAGTACTAGTCTCGATGATGTACTGTTGTTATTTCACATTAGATGATCATGTCCACATTTTTTTTTCTTTTCATTTTTTCAGTACTAAAATAAAAACCTTGAGAAGTGGCTGCAGAGCCTGAACTTGTCTTCATTAGCCTGCATTCCTGTTTTAAGTGACTCTTCACTTCGGCCACCATGCTGTCAGGAATAACACAATGAAGATCTGCTCTGCATCATACCACTTCTTCAGCATTATTGTAAAGATTTTTAAAAATAGAAGAAGAAAATCACAGGACAGCAGGTTTTTTGAAAAATTCCTGCCACCTTGTGAACCCACCCCCTTATCACTTTCTAAAATTATTGAAGCCGATCTTCATAATCTGATATGGTGACAATACACAGGAGCATCCAAGCCTGAGTAAAGCGGAGAAGAAGAGGATTTGTAGTCTGATGGATGTCAAGAAGCTCTCAACAGATGCTTGCTTGCATGCAGCACAAAATGAGCGGCTACCTCTTAGAGTGGTGGTGCAGGTCCTCTTCTTTGAACAGATGAGGGCAACAGCTAGTGGCCTAACAGCTTCAACCAATGACACCTTGCATGGCCGGACGGGGTCCAGAGCAAATGTGGAAGAGTTTTGGAAGAGACCAGCGCCAGAGAACCTTACCTCTGCAAAGAAACAGCTAGGGAACTTGAAGGTAGAAGAGGAGTGTTGGAGTGACAAGGGAAAGAAGAGTAGTAGGGATAGCAAGGACAAGGGTGGTGGATTATTGCTGCAGTCTCGATCAAGGAGGATACTTGACAAGTTCTGGGTTGGGAAAGGGCATAGGGAGAACAAAAGTAGCGAGACATCGGGGAGTTCTCAAAGCCCTCCGACCTCCGCAAAGCTGGGAGAAGCTAAATCATCTGGGACTTCGTCAAGGCAAAGGAGATACTCTGTTTCGTGAGTATAGTTTTGGGTTGGAAGTTCGTCCTTTGTATAGAAAAATGGGGATGTGTTTCAGCTGATGAGATGGTTCCATGCGTTTTAGCAAATGCTCGAATTTTTTTCCTCATCCCCTCCATAAGGACTGGGAAGGGGTTTGAGCGGTTAAAAATGTACGCTGCTTTTGTATTATTAGTCTCTTCAACTCAGTGTTTTTGAAGTACCATTGTGAGGTTAATCTCTCTCTCTCTCTCTCTCTCTCTCTCTCTCTCTGTCTCTCAAACTAGGATATTATGTATCTCAATAGAAATAACATCTCACAAAGTCCGCAATGGTGGGCTATCTCAGCTCTCTCAACTTTCTAGGTACATCGATAATTGCGGGGGCTGGTGTATTATGGCCAGCCACTGTTTTTACAAGGTAGGTATGAATTTAGTCCTATATTAGCTGTTGCACCGGATAGATCTTAGCTATTTATATAGGTTAAAAAAGTTTAGTATAATATTTTTTGAGAAGATTTTTTTTGGATGTAATTCTAGATTGTTGCAAATGGTATTAGAGCGGATTTAATTTATGACTCACATGGTAGAAGATATAATAAGCTTATTTGGGTTGATTAATGGATCTTAGAATTTGTAATTGGATTTGGATGAATTTAAATCCTCCTAATCTAATGAGGATGCTGAGACTAAAATAGGAGTATGTATTGATTAATCCAACATTAGTTATTAGTTATGCACTAGATAGATTTTAAATTTTTATACATAACTAACTAAGAAATTAAAACAATACCTTTTGGCTAGTTTTTTTTGGATAAAATTCTAAGTTATAGTTTCCATCCTATTCTACCGGATGATATTAGGTTTTTCAGTCATAACCATTCCTAGGACAAGGATTTTTGTTGAGACACCATGTAGATGACATTGATATGGTATGATCAGTCATCATACTAGTTTACTACGATTCACACCTTTTGCTTTGCAGGTAGTAATAAAAATGCTATAGCTTCTTAAAATTGATTTTATATCCTAAATTGGCAGAAAAGTTTCTTTATATAGGGGAAAGTCGTTTTTCCCTATCTTGTTCCTTAATCTTTTTTTCAGGAGCCAAACAAATTTTAGTCACCAGAATCTATATATTTGTATCTACAGCCTTAAAAGCACAAACATATTCCTCCTGCATTGCATTGGAAGGGAATAACAGTAAGAGTACATAATTTAGCACAATAAGGCAAGTATATTTGAGATTTAACAGTGAAAACTTTGGGATGCACAAATCCCATGCAAGGGACTACTGTTATCAGGATCAACATTCTGTCATTTTGGATAGCAATCTGATAATTTAGGAGAGCTCTCTTGAATAAAAAATATTAAATCCATACGTAATACTCAGCTTCCTTGTAGTTTTAGGCACATCTTGAATGATTATTACTAAAGACCGCCCCTCAGAGCAAGGACAAGATGGCGGACGGAAAACACCCTCGACGTTGTAATCCTTGGCAGGCTTATCATCTGCAAGCTGCTTGCCTGCATAAATAAGCCTGCACGAATGTAGCAAAAAGAGATGATGCGCAAGCTAATAAGGTCAGGAATTTCAACACAAAGTACAGGCTAAGACAGCAGCAGACCATTGACATCCAGAAGTTTTGGCATACGAACGTTCGTAAAGCAACTGTATAAAACTTTTAGGAACCGTCGCACAGCATACTTGGAATCATCACAGCCACAAAAGAGTATCCTACTAGATGCAACGCAACAGCAATGCAAACATTTAACAATGATATTACATCCACCGCTACACACAAGATGAATTAATGAAAATTAAATCAATTAGCAATGATCTTACCCTGACAGATCCTAATATCACTCTAGAAAAGAGGAGGTTTAAGGGACATCTGTAAGTATATTCTAAGCTGAAGTCAAAAGTTTGTTTGCATATTCTGTAACAAAAATCAAATAACTTAAATGAGAATGCAAAATAATAATCAAACATCTTCTGAGAAAATGGCACTCGAGTACATTTCGCCATTTTTATTCATGAATCTTCATGAGAAGGTCAATTATTTTAACTCGGTATAGAAAGCATATGGAGCCTAAATCACAGGTGTGAAAAGACTGCTGACTCCAAATGTCCTATGAAGCATCAAACCTTAAACCCCTCAGCCCGAAGGCATTGTTTATGGGCTTGAATCCATTTCTCACATGCAGCCTCGCCATGCTGCACAATGCATTCATCTCTCAGCCTCTTTGTGTCCGGGCAGGCACAACAGATCTTCTTCCTTGGCTTTGAATCAGGTGTTGGACCTGCTGCAGCCAAATTTTGGCTAATAGCTGGATGTTCTGGTGATTTTGATTGCAAGGGCATCCCAACCTCTGCGTGGCCCATTTTAGCAAATTTCCAGAAGAACAATAGTACCTGCAACCATCAAAAGAGGAAGGTTTTAATAGAGTGCATGTGGCAACATTATACCTCCAACTCCCAAGCTTCAAGGTGTAGCTCTATCTGCAATAATACGATGCTCATATAGCTAGATAAAATAGAAAGAAATGTCAGCCACTAAAAACACATATATTCATGTTATTTGCAAAGTTCATATGAGAAATCTGTAACATGCCCTCAGGTGTCAACCCATCTGATTAGAAGTTTAAAGAACATGACAACAGATCTCTATTATCCTTGCAATATGGTGCTTCATGTTCTTTGTATTGTTACAGAGCTACCTGTGCTAAAGTTATAGTCATCTACTTGCCAAAGGGACATTTTTTTATTCTAGCAGACCCTTTTTAGGAATTTTGAAATGAAATTCGAAGTAGTCATGAAAAGAACATGACAAACAAACTTTGTTCAAAGACTCGATTAAATTTCAACGAGACAAGGCAATGCAAAATATATCTTGTCATTTATTACCTTATTTCACTGCAAAAAGAAATAAGCTATCATAATTGTATCTGGTTATGAGAAAAGTTTTTGTAAAAAAAGATGATCATCCAAAAGGACGCAGGAGTACATCACTATGCTCTTTTTAGACTAGAGTTTGACTAAGCAGCTGTAGTATGTTCTTTGCATCCAGGTCAATGCTTCAAGAATGTAACATGTCCTAATTTTACAATATTCATCTATTCTAGAAAACAACTAAATCTACCGGACTACCACTAACAAGTTTACTCAACTTCAAACGCAGTTCTAGAATTAGAAAAGGTGAATTCTCAGGTCATGTATATGGCTTTATTTTATCATAATCCTATCCAGGGCAAGTTTCTCTGAGAAGGGAAGTTTCTCTAACCAAAAGGTAGACAAAGCACAATTAGTATAACCAATGTTTCAAATTCTAGCAAGATAGGAGATGCCCTGGCCATCCCAACTTGTTCCTATGAAAAAACCGGACCAGAGAGGGGGACTCAAAAACCAATCCAAACGGGGAAAGAAAAGAAAGAGGATAGAAAGAAAGGCAAGAAGACGAAAAAGAGAAAAGAAAAGGAAGGAAAGAATGCAAAAAAGGAAAGAAATAAAACAAAAGGGAAAAAAGAAAAAAAAGGGAAGGAAAGAAAGAAAAAGAAAGGACGAAAAGAACGAAAAAAGGAAGGAAAGAAGAAAAAAACAAACAACTAAAATAAAGGAAAGAAGAAGGGGAGAGATACAAAGGGAAGCTAGGATCCTCTGCGGTGAGTGTTTTGCACTGCAGAGGGACATACCAACACGATAGGTTATAGCTGTCCATTTCCGAGATGGGCAATATGTTGCCTATTCAAATATGCATAGCCCTTTGCGATGCAAAGCTCACACAGCAGAGGTTCTGAACTTGACGGGTGGGACAGCGGACCGTTCCATTCTGTGGAGAAACTAGGATACACTTGTCCCACGGAATTTAAAATCTCGAGTATAACCATAATATGTCACAATTTAAAACACAAAAAAGGTCAAATTCATCTAAATCCTACCTCCTCATGAGGAGAGCTATCAGCAATTGCTACAGCCCTCTTTACGGGTCATCTGTATCACATATCTTATAGTCCTAGGAAACATTAAACAGAAAAGTAACAGTGCATCAACTAAATTAGACCTTAACAGCATATGTCAGGCAAAAAGTTTACCATATTCTTGTAAAATTATTCAATTCAAATCTACCATACTGAACTAGTTTCTCTATAGTAAATTGGCGTCTGCTCCACAATGTTAAAGATGCTAAATAATTTTAGGGTTAGGATTTTTCTCTTGCCTCAATCTGGAGAAAACTGGTTTAACAGCTTCTGCATCATATTTCCATCACTCTCCCCTCCCAGCAAATCACTTCATAATTGAGTTAAAACTAATGCAAAAAAGTTCACATTGCACTACAAAATTGTACTTGCATACAAACCAAGACTCCTAAATATTTCTATTTAAGTAATAACAATTACATCATTGATAATCCCAAAGGCAGAACTCCATCAAACTAGTCATCCAAACCATCCATTATCCCGACCTCCTCCTCACCTCAACTGGTGATCTGATTTTGAAAAATGCAACAAATAAGAGTCCTGTCATTCCCATTATTAATCTCAATTACACTTAAACAAAGCCCAGAAACCACCACAGATACATTTAAATCCTTTGATTCACTCTCCCCACCATAAAACAGATTGATGCTATTGAAAAATCTAAATCCTTTAAAAGTTGCTGTTGTTTTTGCTACAATCACAAAACTTCAATGTTATATGTGTGTGTGTGTAATCACCCAAATAAGAGCAAGACAAAACTCCAGCATAGGCTGAAGAAAGGAATTAAAGAATTTTGATTCATTCAGGGCATGCCCTTGCAAGAATGTCTATCAAGATATTAGAATAGTACATCCCTTCTACACAAAAAAAAAAAATTCACAAGAGAGAGAGAGGCCAATCATACAAGAGACAATAAAATTCATCAATAGGGATGGGACATGATAAAGTGTTTCTTAAATGATCTGCCACATTGCCACACTTAAGGATGAGCAAAGAGAACAAGGATGGATGACCAAGAGATCAGAAGCTTAGGGACACAAGAAAGAAGCCAACACACTAAAAACAAAATTTCCATCTCTGAAAAAAAAAAAAAATACAATTAAGATTTGTGGCCATCTATGACAAAATGCCAAAATAATGCAGTAGACTCGCCTTAAAGTGGATCCTACCAAGATTTGGTAAAGACTCTATGTAACTGTAAGATACTGAGATTGGTGATGCAAAATGGATAACATGTCAAACAATAAGGCATGATTAAAACATATTATACCCACATGAATTTTTTTTGACTTAATTCCTCAGTTGGTTTGGTAAAATCTTCATAGTTCAAAGTAATTTGTGTCTTAAGAGTTATGATTTTTGATCCTATAGTATGTCAAATTAAGAATGTTTTAGGAGATTAATCATGTTTTACAGTTGCTTTGCGGATTATAAAATATCATTTCACAAACTAACAAAGAGAGTTAATTTGGTTCACAATGAATTTTGTAATGTGGTGGATATCATATCAATAAGTTAATCACTCTCCGCCACTAAACTCAAAAGCCTCGAGTCATCCACTTATTGATTCCATCGCTAGATCACTAGAGTAGACAATTGTATGACCAATGGCATCTCCTGCTTCTCAACACAACCTCATATCCCATATACAAACTTCCCTATTTTAAGTCAATATAGGAACTTACAACTTCCAGTGTTGGAACCTCTGCATCTGGTAAAGCAATTCAAGAAGCCTACTAGTGAACCAGAAAGAAGGATAACTCTGGAAATTACAAATGATTTAAGAAATATCTCTGTGATGAAATGGGTATGGAACATTGTCTCCGGAAAGAGTTGCTATAAGATTAGTGGTGTCTGGAAACAAAATAGTTAATTAAACCTTCATGTTTAAATTTACAAAGCATAAAAGAAACAAGCAAGAAGCCTGTAGGAAGCCCCCAAATCCCACAGTTCCATATATCTTTACATAACATCAAGTGATTGCAAAGTGGTGTAGTTACAACTTCCAAGACAATTAAGGCCTCAATTTATTGCTAATCATTCTTCCATACCAGACTACTATTTGCCAGGTATGTTTTCGTCAACCTCACACTTGATCTAATTCTCCCACGGCATAAAATCTAGAAGTCCCTTGTTACTTCCACCAACTCATGCTGCAATTTTAAATAACGAAAAAGTATGCTATTAAATTAAACATGCTCATATTGGGTATGCATACACATTATAACACTTCTGATCAAAATCCATCTCAATGACTAGGAATTCGAATGATATTATTGTGACTAAAACATTCCTATCAGGAAAAAAACACCAAATGAACATCCAACCAGATTACTGTCATGTAGATGTGATCTACCACCAAAAAATTTAAGATGTGTCATCTAATATGAGTCACCATCCACAAAATATGCATACTAACCCTTCTTAATCCACAATGCAGCCCCAGTCTTTCCTTTCTAATACACTAAATAGTACCATGAACCACTTCACCAGTCCCTCATGAATAAAAAGATTAGAAGGATCTTTGAAATAAATATGACCATGACCTTCAAACTTCCAACTTCACCAAATCTAACTCCTCCCTGCTCCAAGTTTGCCTAGTCTTCCCAAACCTCATGCTGACAACTGCTTCACTTAAATTTAGAAACGCTTTATAATCTGACATTAAGCTGTCCCGTGGTAGTTTTTGAAACAAGATAAACGTCGCAGTCTTCTCCTACGACAGATGCCTCCACGGCCTGTGCTATTTGACTCTCTACTCAGCACAGAGCATAAGGCTGATGATGTATTCAATCCCAAAACAAATTTTATACCAAATGGATTTTCCTATTTCTTACAAACACCTCCTATCAGAATTTTTTTGTCTTATTTTGCTTTCAAATCAAACAGAATCTACAAAATTAATTAAATGGACGCTCCCATACATCTAGTTAGTGTCCGCGGCTTTGATGGAATCAAACTAAAACAAGAATAAATAAAACAAAAGAAGTACCGATACAGATAAACTAACAAAAATTGTACACAAGAAATTCTAAGCACATCGATTGAACAAAAACAAGAACCTTACTAGAAAAATATGTTCCTTAGATCTAGATCAAACAATTCAATCCCTAATCCTCCCAAAACTCGATCGTCTGAAGTCCATAAAAAAACCAGCAGTAATAACCGACAACGATGCCTTCAAACCATAAACCTTTCAGCTAAAAAGAAACCCTAATTTCATAAGAAAAGGATCGTACCTGGAGGGCTCCGCTTCTCCTCCCTCGCTTCGCCGCCTTACCCTCTCTCCAATAGAATCACCCGTCAAAGCCTTCTCGGCTCGGGAACCTCATAATAAATATTTAAACACACCTCCTCCGCCTCGGCTTCAAGGTCGCAACTCCAAACCCGGTCCGGTCAAACCGATTCTACGGATTAATAAAAGGGTGCAACCCGGTCCGCGTCACGTTACCCAGGATAGTTTCCATTTGGCTTTGTTCTGGGTGAGAGTGGGGAGGCATGGGCGGCGCGCCGGGGGCGGTGGCCGTGGGCATCGCGACGGTGCTTCCCTTCCCCTTCTACTATCTTCTATGGAATTACCCGCAGGCATGGGTGGATGTATGCGGGAAAGGCGTGGACCCTTCCCATCGGATGGCTCAGGTCTCTCACGTCCTCAAGATCCTCCAGCTCCTCGCTCTATTCTCCGTTGCCCGATTCTGCTGGCCGCCGTGGTACTGCTACCCCCTCTTCGCCGTGGGCCAGTACCTCAACTTCAAGTGAGCCTCTCTCTTCCTCTCTCTCTCTCTCGCACACATTTTTGTCTTTTGATTAGTTTATGGAAGATTGTTTTCATCTTAGTTCGGATTTAAAGAAATATATAATGCTTGCGTTCATGATGGATTGTTCTCTTTAACCTTGATATCGTGGGATTTATCCCAGCGACTCGTTGATCAGAATATTTGGAACTGTGCTAAATGGTCAGGACCATTGTAGCTGTGTTAAAAGGGGGATCGGTTCTAGGGCTGCCAATGGGTCGGGTCGGGCCGGGCCGGATCCTGAGTGATCCCGATCCAATTCGGTTTTTTGTTCGGGTCTTAATTTTGGACCCAGACCCGACGTCGGCTTAGGTCGGATCTATACCTACAAATTTCCATCCAACGGATCATTCAGGTCGGATCGGATCCGGGTTGGATCCAGATCCGGGTCTATGCATTTTTATATTTAAAGTTTTACT
This sequence comes from Phoenix dactylifera, assembly GCF_009389715.1. Taxonomy (NCBI): domain Eukaryota; kingdom Viridiplantae; phylum Streptophyta; class Magnoliopsida; order Arecales; family Arecaceae; genus Phoenix; species Phoenix dactylifera. Next base: position 11,224,979 of record NC_052392.1, on the reverse strand, counting down.
ATATAATAGTAAATAACATCAAGCAATTATTGCCCTAATAGTAAAATCTAACCCTAAAAAAATGGGTCGGGTCCAGGTTCCAGTCGAGATTAAATGGACCCGACTCGATCCGGAAAATAGAACGGGTCCAAATTTAGGACCTGACCTGGCCCCGTGGGTCCTAAAATTCGGATCGGGTTGGGTCTTATGCAGGTTGGGTCGGGTCGGGTCACGGTCGACCCCGACCCATTTGCGGCCCGAATCGGTTCCAATACAAAAAAGCATCTTTGGATAAAACAATGTACTTTGCCGAAATCGCAGAATGTGTGGCGTATATGTTCTATCTACTGTTTTTTAGCAAATAATTGAAGATTAATTCTTGAATTTTATGGATGAACGAGTCAGATCGTATTGGTTTAGACCATAACCATAATCATCCAGTCTTGTCCCAAATATTTGGGTTTGGCTTAATAGATCCTCATCTGCGAAGCATGCCTATCTAGGGTTGCCACCTCTTATGTTATTTGAAGCTAGCTTAATCTTAAATTGTTTGAGCACGGAGTATGAGCGTCTCATGAGACCATAAGTATCTAAAGAACTACTCGAGTGAACTGGCCTTCTGGACAACTTATGCAATTCCCTGTAGTATGGGTTGTATAATAGGGTGCCACCTATTTTTTTTTGTTTTAGCCATTGTAGGTGCAATGAACAAATTGCTGCATCTGTGTTGCATGTGAAGACATGATGAGCGCAACAATGATGAGTGGAAAATGATATCCCATCTTTGAGTGAAGTTGCCATATTAGAGTAGTTCTTTTATTGCACAATGATAGATAAGAAGATAAGGAATCATGGTTTACTTTGTGAAATGAAATACAAAGCAAGAGTTTGAGTCCTTGGATCAGATAAATGTAAACAAGAGATGAAGAAATGCAGAACTTTACTTCCTCTTCAATGCAGTGGCTGCATATGTGGGGCTGGTTTCTTAATCAGATTAGGGCCGAACTCTTAAGGTTGTTTCGCATGAAACAATGAGCCATTATTTGCAAGGCTTTGTGGAAGAACTTTGCTACAATGATCCATTTGGTTATGTTGTTAGGAGATTGATGTGTTACTTAGAGACATCAAAGAGAGCTGATCTCATCTTTACCAGAAGAGAGGAGTTTTGATCACTGACTCAGTCTTCGTATATAGTTTACCTGAAGCTCTGATCATCAAAAAACATATGCTTGTTTAACTAATATGAACAATCATCTGGATCTTAACAACAGCTCAACATCACGAAATTTTGTAGGGAGATGTTAGCATCAGCAGATTTGGGTGAGGGAATTACAAAAGGAGCACTATGATTGTTGGGCAAGAATTGTTAAAGCTAACAGGATATCAGCCCATGGTTCTTTGATCAACTAGTAGCATGGTAAAATATGTGATTACTACTTTTGTTTTGTTTCCCACATGCCTTTTCTCATATTTTCCTTTTTTAAATATATCACTTTGCACAAGTACACATATGCATAAACATAAGAGATGAACCATGCCTCATTGATTTGGTGCTATTTTATTTGTCCTCTTTGGACATTGTTCTTAACCTAAGTTCTCCAAAATATAATCATCTATAAACTGCTCACTACTTCAGTGCAGCCTTTTATCTATTTTTTTTAACTTCTCTTTCTTGACCTTTTAAACTGAATTTTGTATTCCCTTTTCACTTGGCTTTTCTGTCTTCGAGGATTGACATGTCTGAATAATTTCAAATTTCTTCATACCGTCATATCTTGTTTTCATGTAGTTGCTACACATCTTCAAATATACTAATTATCTTTCCTATATTTACCATGCATTCATTAATATGCTTTAAGCCACACTTACCTTCTGGTCATCTCCCTTTTCCACTTTGCCCACCTAAGACATCCTCAATTACCTCCTTATTCTTATGTATAGCAGAAGCAGGATGGTGGAAGAGTTAGTTTACGAGATCCCTTTTGTCTGTGACTCTAATCCATATTTTAAACAGCATATATGCTAGGGTTGGATGTGGTATAGGAATATGCATTTACTTTTTCCAGCAAGACCATGACCTGGTTGTGATCAGTTACTAGAAGTTAATGATATTTGTTAGGGAAAAAACCCTAAGTCATATATCCACAGAGGCGCTCGGCCGAAGAGCGCCGACCGAAAAGCTGCTCGGCCAAGAAGTGCCGACTGGAAAGCCACTCGGCCGAAGAGCGCCGACCGGAAAGCTGCTCGGCCAAAGGATGCCGACCAGGAAGGCGCTCGACTAGAGGGCGTCGACCAGAGCGCGCGCCAAGAGGTGCCCCACCCAAAGCTGCTCGGTTAGAAAGTGCCGACCAAAGACAGCGCCAAGGCGCTCTGCTAGAAGGTGCTCGCCTAAAGGGCGCCGACCAGGAGTACTTGAAGCAACCCCGCCACAGGGCGCCCCATTGGGCGACCAGCTCGGCTCGGCACTCTTGCCGAGCCGATGCCTTAACCAAATGTTCAACCTCCGCCTAAAGTCCAAGGGACTGACAACTCCTACGGCTTGCGACCTGCCACTATCTCCAAGCCATCAAGGCATAAGATCTTCGCAGGTATTCGGCACGACCTGCCATTAATGCACGAGACTCTCTCAAGTCTCCGATGCACTCAGTCATTTAATGAACACGGCCCAAGACGATCTCCGGATCACTGAACCATCAGAGCGCATGGCTCTACCTGACCGCCGGTTCATTCGGTAATAAATGCACTTACCATCCACAGACCCCAGGCCCGCTACGGCCGGCGGTTCAACCACTCCAACAGGTCCGATCGACCGTGACAACTCCCTGGTTCCGGTCTGATTCGGCCTTATTTTCCACCACGCCATTAATGGGCCAAATCGTGCCCAATTATCACATAACAGGACAAACCTCATGTCACCTCCCAGGTAACCGAATCCTCCTATAAAAAGGGAACCTGGGGGAAGAGGAAAGGGGACCAAAACGGGAGGAAAAACCCGAAGCTCTCTCTGTCTTCTCCACATACTCTCTTCCCTGCTCTCTCCACATACTTGCCCCCTCTGACTTAGGCATCGGAGGGCCGGCGCCGGGGAGCCCGGCCACCGGCTTTTTTGCAGGACAGGACAGGACTGGACGCACCACCCCTCTTCGGACTTGCACACCCCCCGCGGCGGAGGACGCAGCCGGCCGGCGCACCGCCGTCCGCCCCCTGCAGCAGCGGAGCTCCTCCTTCCCTGGCTTCGCGGCGGCCCCCGGGTCCAATTTTCAGCAACAGTTGGCGCTAGAGGAAGGGACCGAGTTCGCTACCATGAAGCTAAGAAGCAAAGGGGCTTCCAACGCCTCTCGACGTCCTCCACCAAGCCCAGAATGTTCCGTTCGGAACTCATCACCCCCGGTTGAACCAGCACCTCAAGTTCGACCGGAACAATTTTGATGCCCTGGTGCAGCAAGTGCAGGCGTTGGCTACCGCCGTTCAAAGCTTGCAACCCAGGGGCATCCCAGCAGCACCGCCTCCCCCGGCTCCAGTTCAACTGGGGCCCCCTACTAGCGGGCTTCCTCTTCGAGGTCAGGACTCTCAAGTCCAGGCCTCGCCTCTGGAGAGAGCACCCAGTCAGAGATCACGGAGGCTGGCCACAGCCTTCAGAAGCCGAGTCGGTTCCAGGGCAACCTGCACCCAGAGGAACTGCTGTAGCGATCCTCCAGAATGATGAACTCGACAAGAAGGTCGAAAAGCTGGAGCGCCAAATCCAGGCACTCCACGGAAGAAAATCGGGACGTAACGGCGACTTCGAGTTCAATACGAAGTCGCCCTTCTCCCAGGAGATTGAAGATGAACCGGTTCCCCTCCGGTTCAAAATGCCCCAGGTGGAGCCTTACAACGGCAAGGCTGATCCCTTTGACCACCTGGAGAGTTACCGGGTCTTAATGGCCCTACAAGGAGCCTCGGAAGCCATGATGTGCAAGGCTTTCCCGGCGACACTCCGAGGACCAGCCCGGCTTTGGTTTACCGGGCTGAAGCCGAGTACTGTCTCTTCCTTTGAGCAGCTCGGCAGACAATTTGCTGGCAACTTTGCCGCCAGCCAGCCCCAGCGGCGGACATCTGACTCCCTCCTTGATATCAAACAAAAGGAGGAGAATCCTTCAAGGAATACTTGGACCGGTTCACCGCCGCAACATGGGAAGTCCGGGGAGCTGACCAGTCAATCGCCATGTCGGCGCTGAAGACTGGAGCCCGGTCCTACAGATTCCTCTTCTCGATTGAGAAGAATTTCCCAGCGGACCTTACAGAAATGTTCGCTCGAGCCCGAAGTATGCCAAGGTGAGGAAGCCGTGGGCCGTCAGGCGGGCGGGACCGAGCAGAACCCCAAGAAGAGGCGCCGTGAGGAACGCAGCCGACCCAGAAGCCCGTCTCCACGACGAGCTAAGAATCCGCCCCGCCCGAAAGTCCACCCCGGTTGAGAGGACCGCCGCAGCAGAGGTCACTCGCCCGAGGTTCCCACTGCAGGCCCGTGCACCTGAAGGGAGGTATGAAAAATTACTCCCCTCAATGCTCCTCGGGCTGAAATCCTCATGGAGATTGAGAATCGGGATTGCATCCGCTCCCCCCTCCAAAGCCAGACACCAGAATCCGGCGTGATCTCCGGAAGTATTGCCGTTTTCACCGGGATCACGGCCATGATACCGAGGATTGTTATCAGCTCCGAAATGAGATCGAAGCACTCATTCGCCGAGGGGTGCTCGATCGGTTTGTGCAAGGCCGGCGCGAAGGAAGAAGCCAGCCGAAGGAGCAGCACAGCCTGAAGGTTCTAATGCCAACAGGCCCATCGCCGGCGTCATCAACACTATCCGAGGAAGGACCTCGGCTGGGGAAGCCTCAGGGGAGGAGCCTCCTCGAAGCGCCCGCGCACCTCTGAAGCCATCTCCTCTCAGATGACGATCTAGAGGGAGTCGAAACTCCCCATGATGATGCCATGGTCATCTCCATGATCATAAATAAATTTGATGTAAAACGCATCCTGGTTGATAATGGAAGTTCGGCGAATGTTTTGTATTTTGATGCTTATTGTAAAATGGGGATGACAAAAGAATAGCTACGGAGGATGAATGCTCCGCTAGTTGGATTCACTGGGGATTCAGTCCCAGTAGAGGGCGAGATCGACCTTCTGGTCACAGCCGGGCTCGCCCCTCGTGAAAGTACCGTGGGTATGAGCTTCCTTGTGATACGCCTGCCCTCGGTTTACAACGCCATCCTTGGAAGGCCAGGACTCAACGCCCTCCGAGCAGCGGTCTCAACTCACCACCTGCTGATGCGATTCCCCCACCAGCCAGAGAGTCGGTGAAGTCCGAGGGGACCAAATGGTGGCAAGGCGATGCTACCTAGCGACCACGAGGCAAGACGACCAGCCGAGGTGCCCGCCCCAATGACTGACCAGCCCTCAACTGAAGTTATGGAGGCACGGGTCAACCCCCAGAAAGAGCGGGTAGAGCCTGGTGAGTTGTTAATTCAAGTTCCTTACGAGAGAACTTTCCCGAGCTAACCGTGCAGATCGGCTCTGGCCTTGGCGAAAACGAGAGGAGTCGCCTCGTCGACTTCCTACGGGACAATATGGATGTCTTCGCCTGGTCGCCTGTAGATATGCCGGGGATAGACCCGGAGGTCATGGTCCACCGGCTTCAGGTGAAGCCGGACCTGCAAGCCCGTGCGGCAAAAGAAGCGAGGCGCCGCCCCTGAGCGACAACGAGCAGCAGCCGAGGAGGTCGGCAAGCTCCTTGAAGCCGGTTTCGTCCGCGGAGATATCCTACCCGGAATGGCTCGCCAATGTGGTCCTCGTCAAAAAAGCTAGCGGAAAGTGGCGTATGTGCGTGGACTACACCGACCTGAATAAAGCCTGCCCGAAGGACAGCTTTCCACTTCCCAGCATTGACGCAGCTCGTGGACTCCACCTCGGGTCACGAGCTGCTGGCATTCATGGACGCCTTTTCCGGATATAACCAGATCCGCATGGCGCCAGAAGACGAGGAAAAGACAGCCTTCATCACGACGGGGGAACCTACTGCTACAAAGTGAATGCCATTCGGTCTAAAAAATGCCGGGGCGACTTATCAAAGGCTGGTCAGCCGGATCTTCAAAGACCAAAATAGGCCGAAACATGGAGGTCTACGTGGATGACATGCTGGTGAAAAGTAAAGCGGCGCAAGACCACATAGCCGACCTCAATGAAGCATTCTCCACACTCCGAAAGTACCAGATGAAGCCTAACCCAGCTAAATGTGCATTCGGGGTCACCTCCGGCCAAATTCCTCGGCTTCATCATTACACAACGAGGAATCGAGGCCAATCCAAAGAAGATCCGAGCCCTCCAAAGGATGACGCCTCCCAGGACGGTCAAGGAGGTACACGCGGCTCACGGGCCGAGTGGCAGCCCTCGGGGAGGTTTATCTCCCGCTCGGCCGAGCGCTGCCTTCCATTTTTGCAGCCCTCAAGAAGCCGAAGAACTTTTTGTGGTCGGACGAGTGCCAGCAATCTTTTGAAGAGCTCAAGCACCTGCTGGCTTCCCCTCCCCTACTCACGAAGCCTCAACAGGGTGAGCTCTCTACTTGTATCTTAGCTGTCTCCCCTGTAGCAGTAAGCTCGGTCCTGGTCCGAGAGGAGGGGAAACTTCAGAAACCGGTGTATTACACCAGCCGGTCTTAAGGGATGCTGAGACCCGATACTCAAGCTTGAGAAGACCGCCTATGCTTTGGTCATCTCAGCTCGGAGGCTCCGACCCTACTTCCAAGCTCACACAGTGACCGTCTGACTGACCAGCCGATCAAGCAGATCCTTGCAAAGATCGGATCGTGCGGGTCGGATCACTAAATGGGCCATTGAGCTCGGGGAATTCGACATTGAGTACCGGGCCCAGACAGGCGATCAAAGCACAAGCACTCGCAGACTTTTATGGCCGAGTGCCACTATACCAGATGAGGTCAAGCCCTGAACCTGAGCCACCGCTGGAGCAGACCCGAGTTTTACATGGGCTCTACATGTCGATGCTCTTTCAAACCTCGGGGGGTAGTGGAGCAGGATTTATTCTCACCAGCCCGGAGGGGGTGGTCGCCGAGCAGGCCCTGCGCCTCGAGTTTCCTGCTTCCAATAATATGGCGGAGTATGAAGCGCTCGTCGCCGGGCTTAAGCTAGCCAAAGAGCTAGGAGTGAAGGACTTGAAGGCCTTCAGTGATTTCCAGCTCGTTCGTCAACCAAATTGTGGGCGACTTCGAAGCTAGAGACCCGACCATCGCAGAAGTATCTCCAGAAGGTACGGGATCTCGCCTCGACCTTGGACTCTTTCCACATCCAACATATTGCCAGGTCGGAGAATCTCAGGGCCGACCAGCTATCAAAGCTGGCTCCTCTCGCATTGAGCGAGCTTCCCAAAGGGGCAGTCCTGGAATATCTCCAAAAGCCCAGCACGGACGAGACCGAGCAGACCCTCTGCACCGAGCTCGAGCCAAGCTGGATGGATGGACTCATCAGCTATCTGCAAGACGAAACTCTCCCTGCTGATGTACGAGAGACTCGCCGAATCAAGCGCCTCGCCACCCGATACATACTATACGAAGGGAAAGCTCTATCGGAAATCCTTCACCTCTCCCCCTTCTCAGATGCCTTCGCCCAACGGAAGCTAATTATGCCCTGCGCGAAGTCCACGAAGGAATTTGTGGAAAACCATCTGGGAGGACGAGCCTTGGCCCCATAAAATTTCTGCGCCAAGGGTATTATTGGCCGACACTCCAGAAGGATGCCTATGGATTTCGTCAAGAGATGCAACCGGTGGCCAAAGGAACGCCAACGTTCAGCGCCGGCCCTCGGCTCTTTTGACTTCTATCAGCTCCCCTTGGCCTTTGCCCAGTGGGGAATTGACATCCCTCGGGCCATTTCCTCTGGCCACCGGGCAAAGGAAGTTCACTGGTCCGTATCACATCGACTACTTCACTAAGTGGGTGGAAAGCTGAGCCCCTCGCCCGGATAACCGAACAGAAGATGCGGGATTTCGTTTGGAAGTCCATCATTTGCAGATCGGACTTCCCGCATCCTTATCTCTGACAATGGTCGCCAGTTCGACAACATCCATTTCCAGAGAGTTCTGCTCCGAGCTTGGCATTGACACCGCTTCACCTCGGTCGCGCATTCTTCAGACAAACGGAGAAACCGAGGTAAACAAATCGTACTATTTGCAGGGTCTCAAAACCAGGCTCGACAAATCCAAAGGACAATGGGGTCGAAGACCTATACAATGTCCTGTGGCTTACCGGACTAACGTTCCGCGTCCCCCACCGGCGAGACTCCTTCAACCTGACATAATGGGACGGAGGCCGTCATTCCACTAGAGATTTGGGGCCTCTCTGCTCCAAGAGTCGAGCACCACGATGCTAGCCTCAACTCTTCGCAGCTCAGAGGCAACCCTCGACTTGATCGAGGAAACAAGGGAGGTCGCCCGACGTGCGTAATGGGCGCCAGGTAACCCAGACAAAGACAGCTCAGTACTACAACGCCAGGGGTCAAAGTCCAAATCTTTCAGACCAGGGGACCTTGTCCTAGAGAAGAGCTGAAACTCCCGACCAACTGAGCGAGGGAAGCTGGCCCGAATTGGGAAGACCATTACAGTCATCGCGCATTCGCCAGGCCCGAAGCTTATCAATTGGAGTCTCTAGATGGGACTCCCATTCCGCGGAGCTGGAGCTCTGAAAATCTCCGCGTGTACCACCAGTAGAACCCTAAGGGGGTCCCTCATCATTCAACCATAAAATTTCATCTTATGAATTTCACTCTATAAATTTCATTTCACGGTTTAACTGATGGATTGCGAACTTATTCGAGCTCACCAATTTTTCTTGATTATCTCATGGCATCAGGTTTATTCTTCCCTAATCACGGTTGGGATGCCCTGATACCTCGGGATGATGGAGTACCTGCGTGGACTCCCTGAAGATGTCCATGAGTTTATGGTGCGCCTCTCCATGGACGAGCTCGGCTCGTGCTCCATCGATTATTGAGTAGCGGTCCTCTCTGACCGGACGAGCTCGGCTCGTGCTCCATCGACTATTGAGTAGCGGTCCTCTGACCGGACGAGCTCGGCTCGTGCTCCATCGATTATTTAGTAGCGGTCCTCTCTGACCGGACGAGCTCCGGCTCGTGCTCCATCGACTATTGAGTAGCGGTCCTCTGACCGGACGAGCTCGGCTCGTGCTCCATCGATTATTGAGTAGCGGTCCTCTCTGACCGGACGAGCTCGGCTCGTGCTCCATCGATTATTTAGTAGCGGTCCTCTCTGACCGGACGAGCTCGGCTCGTGCTCCATCGACTATTTAGTAGCGGTCCTCTCTGACCGGACGAGCTCGGCTCGTGCTCCATCGACTATTGAGTAGCGGTCCTCTCTGACCGGACGAGCTCGGCTCGTGCTCCATCGACTATTGAGTAGCGGTCCTCTCTGACCGGACGAGCTCGGCTCGTGCTCCATCGACTATTGAGTAGCGGTCCTCCTGACCGGACGAGCTCGGCTCGTGCTCCATCGACTATTGAGTAGCGGTCCTCTCTGACCGGACGAGCTCGGCTCGTGCTCCATCGACTATTGAGCTCGGCTCGTGCTCCTACCCCGACCTCGGCCGGGATGCCTCGAGACGTCGAGACGCCCCGGTTCATCGGGATGCCCCGATATGTTGGGATGTCTTTATTGGCCAAACAAGCACGGCTCATTCTTTACCAGCTTCAACCAATGAGCTCGGCTCGTCCCTTCATCGATGGATTTCTCTGCCGACGTCCTCGAAGAACGGAGTCCGAGCAGAGAAGCGTCTTCAGCCGCCTCGGCGCAAGGACGCATACGGTACAAGGTACCCATTTATTTAATGTTTTTACATTACGCATTATTGGATTTCTCTGCCGACGTCCTCGAAGAACGGAGTCCGAGCAGAGAAGCGTCTTCAGCCGCCTCGGCGCAAGGACGCATACGGTACAAGGTACCCATTTATTTAATGTTTTTACATTACGCATTATTGGATTTCTCTGCCGACGTCCTCGAAGAACGGAGTCCGAGCAGAGAAGCGTCTTCAGCCGCCTCGGCGCAAGGACGCATACGGTACAAGGTACCCATTTATTTAATGTTTTTACATTACGCATTATTGGATTTCTCTGCGACGTCCTCGAAGAACGGAGTCCGAGCAGAGAAGCGTCTTCAGCCGCCTCGGCGCAAGAACGCATACGGTACAAGGTACCCATTTATTTAATGTTTTTACATTACCCATTATTGGATGCTCATGACACCGACACATTGTTGCAAGTCCGGTGAATCCCCGTCACGGGCTGACGGGTATGCAGTCCATTTGTAAGAAAAGAATCCGGTTCGCCCCGGCAACCCGAGGCTCGGATTCGAATTCGTCGCATTAAGAAGTCCCAAGTCTTAACGACCGCCCTAGGGCTTAGTCGAATTCTGGACTAGGCTCGGAAAAACGTTCCGAGCCCAAACCCTTGGTATTAGCACAAGCGTTGCTACACCATTAGTCGAAGAACCGAGCAATGGAGCTCGGCAAGCCAAACTCTAACTCAAAACCCTGTGGCGGGAAAAACCCAGGCCCTAGAGCCCATATCCTCGGAACCTAAAACAGATCCGAGCAGAGAAACTTGTTTAAACTACAATAGACAAATTTCCACACAAATGAATATTCATTTCAAAAAGCCCGGAGGCCTAGTACAAGAGCTCGGACCCGACCTTAACGAAGTATAGAGGCCGCTCCGGCTTACAAAAAAGAAAAGAAGATAGGAAAAAGGGGAAAACTACACCAAGGGCTCAGGCCCGGCGACTTCAGGAATAGTGGCTCTTCTGCGGCCGAGGCCCCCACGGTGGCTTTGGGAGCTGCCTCGGAGACCTCAAGAGCGATCTCGCCTTCTTCAGCTTGACCCTCCTGGTCGGTCCCGCCAGAGGTTGGAACCTCTACCTCCGCCTCCGCTTCTGGGTTTTCGACCCAGCGCCTGGTTGAAGCAGGCTAAGGTCGAAATCTGGGAGAAGTCGCCGCAACTGATTGCGGAAGTCCTTGAAGCCCTGATGAGACCATTGACGCCTTCCTCTTCCATCAAGTCGCGAAACTCTTCCGATTCGCGGAAGAGCTTGACGGCGTCCTGGGCTTGCTCCCGGGCCTCCTCTCGAGCCTCGTGGTAGGCGGCCTTCCGCTCCAAAATCTTTATTTCTCTCTCGGCGATCCGCGAGCAGAGATTGCACGTCAAGTAGACGGATCTCGAGATCTCGGACCTTTATTCGAGCCTCCCCCACCTCCTGCTCGCGTATAGCGAGCGACGATTCGGCTCCCGTCCGGCGGGCCTCCGCGGCGCGCACTTCAGACATAGTCAAAGAGTGCGCGCCCTTCTCCTCTTCAAGTTCGGCGACCAGAGTCCGAACCTCGTCTTCGGCCGCCCCTAGCTTCGCTTGAAGCACTTTCTGCTCGGCCTCAGACGCGAGGAAACTTTGTTTTCGGCCTCCTCGCGCCCCCTTTGATGCCTTCGGGCCCGGTCCCGATAGTCCCGGATGATGTGAATCATCGTCTCGGTCTCGTGGAGGCGCTGCAAGAGGGACATGTGGAGGAAACAGTTTTAAGCCAAAACACACATTTGCACAGAGATAAAAACTGACTTACTCGGATGGAAGAGCAAATAGCGGAGTCCATGAACTCGCCGTAGGTTCATGGACCGAATTTTGGCCTGGTCGCCGGGAGCAGCGCGACCCGAAGAACTTCGCGCCGCCACTTGTACCTTATCGAGGGCCGAGTCGCCCTCGAAAACAGCCCATCCAGGAGCGTAAGGCACCCGCTCCTGAGGACCCGAGGACCCGCCAGACCGGGCCTCAGCTGGCCTGGGTGCGGCCGACCCCGTTGCTTCTTGGGCTATTCCCCGGTTCAGAGCTGGGGAATTGGGGTCGAGTAGACGGCTGACCGGACCGCTGCGTGGTAGAGGGTGGGCGTGCGAGCGCCAGATCTGCTGAGGGTCCTCCCTGCCCTGGTCGGAATTTGGAGCTTCCCGCCGACCAGGGACTTGCGAATCGCACGGACACGGAGGTGCCATCGTGGCTCCGCCAGAGCCCACGCCCTCTCCCGACCAGCCTCAGGGCGCACGGGCGAGAAGCGCGCGCCTCAAACGGTTGTGGTCGTCGAGGTCTTCGCCGAGGTCTTTGCTTTCTTCCTCGGCTCGGTCGGTTGCTCCTGAGAGTTCAGCCGCCCTCTTTTGGAAGCGGGGCGTAAAGGACTTCGCTCTTGGTCACCATTTTTGCGATGTCTGCAAACGATGAGCAAAATTAGAACATTAGAACAATAAGGAAATAAGAGTTGCTGTAACTATCCTTACCCTGAGGACGTGCGAGCTCAAGCCCACGTTCACCAGGGCGTCCTCGCTTAATGAGGCCGGTTCAGCAAAATCCCCGTCCCCAAGGCTGCGGTGGTATCGAAGATCTCCTGCTCACGCGGAGAAAGCTGGGGGAGCCTGTGATGATTATGAAGTCTTGGGCCGGCCTCCACCTGGGGTCAAAACCCCAGGACGTTCGGGAACCCCAGGAAAGAGAATTTCTCCTTCCAACCATGAATGGATGAGGGGCGCACCATGAAAAAGTGGACGACCCACCCGGAAGGGCGATGTAGAGCCACTCCCCGTCTCCCCGGGTTCGACTTTAGAAAATAAAAAGTCGCCGGAAGACGTTGACAGAGGTAGGAATCCCCTGCTAGTAAACACAGTGATAGGAAACCCATCACTGCCCTCCAAGCGTTTGGAGTGAGTTGCCGCCGGGACCAACTGGCATACCGCCAGCAACTCATTCACAAAGCTGTGAAGAGGAAATCGGAGGCCGGCCAGAGTGACTCCGAGTGCACTCGCGATCCGGCCTACCGGAGGATCGGTTACCCGATCCCTGTCGCCTGGCGGGTTCCAAATGGAACCCGTGAAGAGGGAAAAACCACTTCTTCGGTCATGCTCGACCTCCAGGACACTCATGGTGGATACTACTCGCTAGGCAAAGAACCCATTACAAGAGAGGGAAATCAAAAGAAGGGGACCTGGGAAAAGACGCCGGAGAAAAGGACTTCGGTCTGAGGAAGGCTGGGAGAATAGGAAGCTGGAAGCAGAAGGCAATAGAAAGAGGACAGGGGCCGGGGGAGAGTTTATATAGGACCTCCCCCAACGGCCCGGATCAGCGAAGAAAGCGCTGCGTCCTGGTTAGATGATAAACACGTGTCGAGCCTAAAAGACAGAACGACGCATTTAATTAGGGCTGGCGCTTCGAATGTCGAAGCGCCCCATCGGATCGTGCGGAAAGGCATCCGCAATCGAGATCGTGACCGGCCCATCATGAGCCCACGACGCGAGGGACACGCTTCGCAACAAGGTGCTCCCAATCAATGCAGGCCTCTTCGGGAAAGAAGAGACGAGCTTGCCTATTAAAGGCTCCCTCCGAAGCGTACTCCGATAATTCCAAAACGCTAACAGTAAACTCAATAATTTTTCGGATATTCGTGGATGAACCCAACTTAAAGCTACTTCCCGGCGCCCAAGCAATCGATAGCAACACTGTGAGCTCGGAAGATCGTGGGCGGTAAGTGTCTAGGGGTGAAAATAACCCTTACTATAAGTTCATATATCCCCACAGACGGCGCATCGGCCGAAGAGCGCCGACGCGAAAAGGCTGCATCGGACCAAGAAGCTTCGCCGACTGGAAAGCCACTCGGGCCGAAAAGCGCCGACCGGAAAAGCTGCACGGACCAAAGGATTGCCGACCGAGGAAGCGCGCTCGGACTAGAGCGGCGTCGACGCAGAGCGCGCGCCAAGAGGTGCCCACCCTTAGCTGCTTCGGTTAGAAAGTGCCGACCAAAGACAGCGCCAAGGCGCTCTTGCTAGAAGGTGCTCGCCTAAAGGGCGCCGACCAGGAGTACTTGAGCAACCCCGCCACAGGGCGCCCCATTGGGCGACCAGCTCGGCTCGGCACTCTTGCGAGCGATGCCTTAACCAAATGTTACACCTCCGCCTAAAAGTCCAAGGGACTGAACAACTCCTACGGCTTGCGAACCTTGCCACTATCTCCAAGCCATCAAGGCATAAGATCTTCGCAGGTATTCGCCACGACCTGCCATTAATGCACGAGACTCTCTCAAGTCTCCGATGCACTCAGTCATTTAAATGAACACGGCCCAAGACGATCTCCGGAATCACTGAACCATCAGAGCGCATGGCTCTACCTGACCGCCGGTTCATTCGGTAATAAATGCACTTACCATCCACAGACCCCAGGCCCGCTACGGCCCGGCGGGTTCAACCACTCTAACAGGTCCCGATCGACGCGTGACAACTCCCTGGTTCCGGTCTGATTCGGCCTTATTTTCCACCACGCCATTAATGGGCCAAATCGTGGCCCAATTATCACATAACAGGACAAACCTCATGTCACCTCCCAGGTAACCGAATCCTCCTATAAAAAGGGAACCTGGGGGGAAGAGGAAAGGGGGACCAAAACGGGAGGAAAAACCCGAAGCTCTCTCTGTCTTCTCCACATACTCTCTTCCCTGCTCTCTCCACATACTTGCCCCTCTGACTTAGGCATCGGAGGGCCGGCGCGCGGGAGCCCGGCCACCGGCTTTTTTGCAGGACAGGACAGGACTGGACGCACCACCCCTCTTCGGACTTGCACACCCCCCGCGGCGGAGGACGCAGCCGGCCGGCGCACCGCCGTCCGCCCCCTGCAGCAGCGGAGCTCCTCCTTCCCTGGCTTCGCGGCGGCCCCCGGGTCCAATTTCCAGCAAGCAATATTCATTCACTCCAAGAAGGGTTTCTATAGCAGCCACGGAAAACAAAGAAACAAACATACAAAAAGGTTTAGTGCTTACATTAATGTGGAGGATAGGCGGATTGTTTAATCCATTTCCATGTGCTTCAATGTTAGCTAACCTAATTCTTGCATGAGCTGTTCTTGAATGAAGTAAGGATTATTGATCCTGGTTTGGGTCATCTGATCAGCTCCATACGCTTCTCTTTATTTATTTGAACTAATTTCACTGGATCTTTCTACCTGATCCGTTCATGGAAGGAACAAAGCTTGTTCATATGCTTCTCTTTATTTATTTGAACTAATTTCACTGGATCTTTCTACCTGATCTGTTCATGGGAGGAACAAAGCTTGTTCATCATCTCCATTATGACCATCCGAAGAGCTTGCCTTTAACAGAATATGCGCACAGAGTAGATATATGGTTTATCATTAATTCTGTGGTTGTGGTAATTGAGACCTTCCTAATATACTGGAGGGGTAAACTGCTTTTTTTGTGGATGAATTATGAAGATCTTAGGGCCTATTTGGTGTTGTTTCTTTTCTGTCCTTGTTTTCAAAGCTCAAGAAGAAAATGAACTAGACTGAAAAACATGTATAATGAAACCCTTTTATTTTTTTAAATTACTTGCAAAAAAATCTTTAGTGCTTTTGGTAACAGAGATTATTGCTTACAAAATGACCGAAAACAAAATCAAGGAAAGCACTATCTGCAATATCAATCTCCATATAGTATTTCACTAATTTGTAGTGAAACAAAAACACAAAAGTAACTACAATACCAAACATGCCCATAGTCAACCTCATCAGTTGATGAATGATTTTACCTATGGTAGAATGTTTAGTTGTTTGCTGTGAGATTTTTCTAGGATGCCTAATCGAGATATTTTATGATCATAGTTAATTAGTCCGTTTCTCAGTTGCTGAGATTAGTTCATCAAAGATATGGTTACTTCTAACCAAGATTCACCGTCTTGGTACCGGACTCCGTACCGGTGCCATACTAGCACAGTGTCGGTACGGTATCATACGGAATTTTTTTTTTTGTGTACCGAGTATTGATACGCCACTCATACCGGGTACCGGTACAGAATTGATACGGTATGCCCTGTACCATTTAGTTCAGGTTGGTACGGCATAGCATGCATCTAACCCAAAAGGAAGCCAAGTACTGCAGCTGCAAACGTACATAAAAACATCTTGGATCTTAATGGATTCTTTATAGCTTCTCTCCCCTCCAGTTTTACTTTCTGGTACTTTGGATCAGGATTGATATGCATGCTTTTGTTATTGTGTTATATTTGTTCCATTGCACAAGTAGAGGGTATCCAAATGGGGCTATTTGTAATTGCATATAATAAACTTATACATAGATTGAATAATATTTATATGTTTACATGAGTTTCTGGCTTAATGTTTGAGTGCTTGGCTTTGAGATTTTCGTCAAGAAGCAGAATTTTTGTTCTCATCTTTTCAACTCTAAATTCAGAAATCATTATTGTCAGGGTGTATCAATTGCTTGGTGAGGCAGGCACTTACTATGGTGTACGCTTCGGAAAGAGTGTTCCATGGGTAACAGAGTTCCCCTTTGGTACATTAAGGACCCACAGTATATTGGAAGCATCCTGAGTCTTCTTGCAAGTTTATGTTGGGTTCCCTTCCAGTATGTGTTTCTGTGGCTGCTTGGTTATCTCTTCATGATGTGGGTGGAATCCAAGGAAGATCCAGCAACTCGTGCCAAGCCGGCTCGCCTGATTTATTTGATTGAAGAGAGATTAATCACAGATTATTGCTGAAATTGGAATGATTGATCTTTTTTAAGACAAGTAATTCTTGGTTATCATTTTTGCTGACGCTAGTAGCTCCTGTGATTGCAACTTTTTGTAAGGACTAGGGAGAAAGGAAGGGGACTGACTTGCACTATAACAATGCAGATCCAGATCTATGCCATATTACCCACAGTTAATTTTTTTTTGGAGATGTACCTTCCAAGCATCCAAACTAGAATATCTAGTTGGCAAGAGAGCGTGTGACCAGTAGGACAAGCTCTGATTTATATCTTTGCACTCTGTTCATATATGAGTTTTATAAATTTGATATTTTGGGCTTTATCTTAGTATTATCTCTTAGGGTGTATTTTGGTTCGCAACTAAAATCAGAATCAGAATGGATTGGAATATGGAAATCGGATTGGCCATATTTTCCGACATGTTTGGTTCGTGACCAGAATTGGAATCGAATAGAAATAGGATTTGGATACTAGGGGAGAGTAGGGATTGAACTCTCTATGTTAGTTGTTAAGCTTTTCTTTTAGTCACTGCAATGGACGCTTGTGGGTCCAAAGTCATAAGCATGCCATTGGAAGTCAAAACTGCCTTATTGCTATGGATCTCTTTTAATTTGCTCATAGTTTAAATTAAAAGTGCTTTTTCTCTAAAACAAAAATAGTATTTGATTTAAAGAATTTGGAAGTCAGTGAGCTTTGCAAGGCAGAATTTAAATGGTCTATTTGGGAGGGGAATCTGTTAATATCTTTATCGAACCTTGGTGTGATAATATACCTCTGTCTAGAATGGCTGTTCCTATCAGCATGGGAAGGCCTTGGCTGACTTAAACTTGGTGAAGAGTCACCTTTAACTCTGGTGAATGGAATTAAGGACTGCTTTGACGTTGTTTCTCTCAACAATTAGCGGCAAAAGTTAGGGAACTTCCTCGAGTTCCTATACTGCATGAAGATGTTAAAAGTGGGGCGATGGATTTAGAAAACAAAATTAATATCAAGGAGATCTACAGATCTCTGAGGCCATCGATTCAAAATCACAATCTTTTGGCTGGATTTGGAAGCCTAAAGAATATGCAAGAATTGAACTTCTTGTCCGGAGTTAGATTGGGGATTTATTCCTTGTGCGTCAGTTCTTTAAGGTTTAATACTTAAATTTGTTTCAAATATAATGAGGAAGCATCGACCATGCCCTGTTTTCTTGTTCTACTTTAAGCTTCCCATCAAATAGCGAAAGAAATGTTTAGTCGCTCACCATCAAATAGGAATAGACAATATTTAATTCCCATCAAATTGGCTCCCTCCTTGTCTCGTGTGACTGAGTTTCATAGGACTAATTCAGAAAAAGCTTTGATACAGCATGGTTCCTGGCCTGCCCGGAATGAGGAATTACATTCCACATCCTAGAATTCTAAAACTGATGTTTCTTTGGGGTACCTCTAGAGTCAAGTTGAAGTAAAAGTAAATTATGATGGCTCCGTGATGATTGGATCCTCTACGGTCGATGTTTTGTACTGCAAAAGGGTGTACAGCCCTGGTTGGCTGCCAGTGTCATCTGTATTGGAGATGGATGGCTTCGGCTCCTCTTAGAAATAGAAACGGTCATGTTGGGTTCCAAATATGGTTCCACACATGATGTGTCTCAATGAAGTCGCATGTACCAATCTCCAGTCTCCAATATGGATGACTCGGCCACCATCCGAGGTTGTATAGCCCTCTGCCGTATAAAATATGCACCATAGAAGATCCAGTACTCTTTAAGGGATTAATGATCCGGCTCATTCTCGAGGGCGACTCAGGCACGATGATCGATTGGGTTCGAGATCGGGGTCGTGCAGATGAGGATAGGCCGCTACTTCTCAACATTCGCAAACTACTGAAGTGTGATGCCTACAAGGCCACATACGCCTACAGAGAAGCGAATGGAGTAGCTCATTGGATTGCATCCTATACAGCCCACCACTCTGACAGATTTATATGGATGGAGCGCAACAGTGTTATAGCTGCCGCAATTCCTCTAAAAGGTTTGAATGTGCCTTTAACTGATCCTAGTGCAGCAAATGATACCAGGGTAGCTGGAACACATTGCAAAGCAACACGCGGATAGCTAAGAGGCCTTGCCGCAACTATTGTTGCTTCGATAAATTCATCGAGAGAATCAACCATCCTCAAGAGAGCCAAAAGCAAATACCCCGTCCTTCCAAAAGCAAACCATCCTCATGCATGTTCCTTTCGATCTTTCTTTTCATGCCTCAGCTAATGCTC
This sequence comes from Phoenix dactylifera, assembly GCF_009389715.1. NCBI lineage: Eukaryota > Viridiplantae > Streptophyta > Magnoliopsida > Arecales > Arecaceae > Phoenix > Phoenix dactylifera. The sequence continues at coordinate 11,206,131 of NC_052392.1, read as the reverse complement.
AGAGATGTTTCTTTCCTTAGATGTTAAATATTTTGCTCTGTTTGGGGTTCTTACCCCTATAAAAAAAAAAAAACACCCACAAATATGTAATGATCGCTAATTTTATTAACTCAACTAATTGAAAAGGCCCAGGTAGAATGAGACTGATAGTTAATTTTGCCAAACTAGAAGCCCCGATTGCTCAGGATCATTAGATGAGTTGATCCATCACTTTGGAGAATCACCATAAATAGCTGCAAGAATCTGAGTAGCAGAGACAAGATAAGCACAAGAGAAAAATGTATCCATTTGCTCTTGCTTTCAAAACAGTGAAGTAAAACTGGATTAAAACACGCATTTTCAATTTAATGCAGCTCTAGGAAAAGCACTAAGGCTCATCAGCGCTTTTCCTTGCTACAAGTTTGTTTTTTAAAGCAACTACAGTTATTGGTACGACAAGATACTCCACCACCATAACCGCTCCTATTCGACGCAGAGTGATGCATCCATTTACAGAATCTCAACTTGTTCTAAGAAGAGTTTTTCAGAACCCATTCAACCAAGGTCGACACTCCAAACCCTGTTGCAGCACGTTTCTTATCATTCCATACAGGCCCTGCCATATCTATATGCAGCCATTGGACCTTCTCATCAACAAACTGCAAATAAGGAGGATTTCAATTAGTTTTGTAATTATAATTACTTTCTAGCTCACTCTTGTATTACAAAACCGAACTGATTTAATAAGGTATACTCATAGATTAAAACAAAAAAAAAATCCAAAACTATGCCTCCTTCCAGAATACTCCTTGGAGGCTTCTTACTTGCAGAATAACATTTCCTTCATCTGAGATTTACATTGGTTGCTTCAAAAGAAAACAAAAATGGATTTTATAAATGAGAAAGGAATATTGTAACTAGTTCCACTATAAATATATTTCATTCTTTATCATCTTCAATTTTTTAATTTTGGCATCCTGAGAATCAACAAATTCTATAACAGTTGGAGGGTATTATAGATGAAGAAAATATCGCAATATTCAGAAAATCTACTTCAAGCAATACCTTTGAGATCTACATTTAAGTGATATATTGTTTTTTTCTTCAGTATCATCCAAAAACCTAGTTTCTGCAGTCTGACAACTCAGCTTTTCAGGATTAATGTAACATCACAAATATCATGATTGGAGTTACATCTAAAGAAGCCCAAATCATCATCGTGTGATGATATGGTCAAGCAAACACAAGTTGCTCCTGTCATACTAAATAAAGGTAGAGATGGGGCAGCATAAAGAAAAGAACGATTTAATCTGAACCTGCTTCAGGAAAAGTGCAGCTAAGATGGCGCCACCTTGACGACCTCCACTGTTTACCATATCAGCCACGCCTGATTTCATTGACTCCCAATAACTTTCCTCCAGTGGCATCCTCCAAAACTTTTCTCCTGTGATCTCTGAAGCTTCGGCAATCTCCTTTGCTAGGTCGTCGCTGGGTGTGAAGAATCCTGTGAAAATAAGGTAACCTTGTTATTGAAAAGCTCTAACAGTCCAGCAGCTCAAAATGAGTATATTTCTGGCCAACATGCTGCTTGGCTATCAAGGAGATATTTAGAAACAAGCTTGAGGCACGTTTCCTCTCATATCCCAGGTTGCACATCACCCAAACAAAAGGATATGCTGCAGCATAATAAATAAACAAAATCAAACAAAAAACCACAAGCCCATTCCTACCCCTTGAGGTCAGTAAATCCTTCAGCGAGGGGATATAGTGTATTCTCAAAGAAATTCTTTATTTCCATAATTTTAACTTAATATTAGTAGGGCCGCAATTTCAAACACCCTAAAAACCACAGGAAAGCAGCTTATATTCTAGATGGACAACAGATGCAACACCCCTCTCGCTCATATCTTTGCAGCCTGAAAAATTAGGCATAAACTTGAGTCATGTTAATGAAGAAAATGAGATGCAGCAAGCAAAAGGTTAGCAAATAGGCATACAACATAGGTCTCTGTCCTGAAAAAAGATTTTCAGTACAAAGTTTGCAGCAAGTTAGTGTCTGTTCTAGCAGTACTGAAAATTAATTGCTACTCCAGAACACTTGCTCATTTATCCTCTCTATGCACCAGGTACCATGGCATTTGTAAATCAACATTGCAATACTGTCCTGCTGTTTAATGGCAAGTACTACCAAAATCTTACACTTGATAATTTCTGAACAAAACAACTATTTGAGTATGAGGAGAATTGTGATTCTTAATGCATTTTACCTCCAATGCTGGGCCCCAGAGCAACTACACAAGCACCAGTTAGTGTCGCCAGATCAACTATCTGCATGCAACAGTTATAAAAGTATCAACAGAAAATTGTGTTTAGATCCGTGAGGTATGCTTTATAAAAATTGAGCCATCATCCTACCTCCTACAGGAAATTCTCAACATTCCTCCCCCTCCCACCCTCCCCCTCCCCCTCTCCCCTGTTGTTATCCTGCCTTTTGTGGTACTCAGTATGACCTACATAACTTTGCATGGTAGTTTCAGTTTTTACATATTTAAACCCACACAAAATAATTGGATTAGAATTATTGTTATACAAATTCTACCATTTAATGCTACCACAGTTGTTCATGCAGTCTCATAGTTTCTGCAAAAAACTGAGATGGAGTATTTCATCTTGACACTTCAAATGTCCGAACACCATGGAAAGCATTACTTTTATCCATTTAAGCAACATATGAATTGTAAAAAAGACAATCATAGATACCTTAAACTAAATAATTGGTTCAACATTCAAGAACATCAAGAGAATAAACACTTCCACTGAAATAATATAGTAGCTACGCAGGATGTCAATACCTTTTCCACACCTTGGTTACAAGCATAAACCAAAGCATCTGCAAGCGTCAGCCTTCCCTCAGCATCAGTATTGTTGACCTGAAACAGGGAGAAATAGTAGAGATATATAAGGGTTTAGCCCAAGATTCCTGAGCTCGGAAGATGCTAATCTACATAAAACAGGGAAAGCCCACATAAATAATGAAAAGCCCCAATGTGTCTTTTGACAATGTTAATACACTTGCATTCTTTTGTTTTTTGAAAGTTCAAATGCAAATATGCTACAAGAGTTATAAATTATTAGTCGACTTCATTATAATCTCGTAGGCATCAATTACTACACAGCATCAACAAATCATTTCGCACAGGGTGCCAAGAATATAGGTGTTCCGAAGTGCTTGTTCCTTATATCACCATAAGACCGAATACCTCCATACTGTAGAAATATGTATGGAACAAATGTATAAAGATATTAAGACAAGCTGATCCAGACTAAGTAAACTAGAGCATCATTTCCTATCAAAGGGCTGGGCTTTCAAATCATTACATAAGTGAAAATAAAAAGGTATGATGCTTCACAGGAAATGTTTTGACACTTTAAGCTATAATTATTTAAAACTAAAACTTGTTATGAATTAAAGTGTCATAACCACTGGCAGAGCCATAGGATCCTGATAACAATGAGTCTTGTTGATGCTTTTGGGGAAATAACATTTTGCGTGTACATATTTGCCCCTCAAAAATTGGGATAAAGATCGGTCTCTTTGAAATATCTGGAAAAAAGAATTCTTAACTAGTCCAGATTGCAACTGCTTTATTTTAAGCTTTCATAGGCAACTGCTTTCATAGTCTCCCCCCCCCCCCCCCCCCCCCCCCCACCAAAAAAAAAAAAAAAAAGATTAACATTAGATAACTTTTCCTACCTCAGCACCATTCCCTCTCAAAATGGATTTATTTTCACCTGTTGCTTATTCTTAGAGGGTCAAAAAGACATGAAAACAGCACCTGGATTCTTCTCTCTGGACTTGGTTTGAATTATACATCTTAATAACTATTACTCGTCCTATCATAGAATGAAGCACAATAATATAATATCTAACAGAATGATCAGTAGATATTGATGCTTGATATTATATATAATGATTTCTAGCGAATTTGCATAATAAATAGAAATACATGGTATTTATAAATAATTTAATTCCAAATTCAGTCCCCCCCCCCCCAAAAAAAAAAAAAAAAAAAAAACAAGAAAGTTAAAATCCTGGCTCCGCCAGTGGTCCTAGCTTGCACTGAAATATCTTTTCACATGACATTCAAAAAAAGTACTAAAGCCAGACACTCCCCGTTAACATATGCAGGAGACTCCACCTCTGGATTTCTCAACAGTGTCATGCTCTAAGTATTCAGAAGTGTTATGCATTCTATCAATCCGTGCACTATAGCATCCAAGTAGCCTAGTTGCAGATAATCCGACACATATCAATTCAGCCTATATCAAGATGTAAATCTTAAGCATCTCTAAGGAACCAAGAATGATACCTCAATTGTCTTTCCATTAGAAGCTGTGACAATGTCGCCTGGCCTCATGCCCGTGCCACTAATCATATTTTCACATGCAGCAACAATAAAATGAACCTGGGAAAGGGGGGAAAAGTGTTAACTGCTAACTGATCTTAGAAACAAACTTATTTCAAGGGCACCATTCCTTCCCACTTAGTGTAGAAAAGGAAAATTTACCTCCACTCCTGGAGGTTTAATCTGAGCAATGGCTTTTGCTGCACCAAAAGCAGCTGCAGAACCTCCCATATCAAATTTCATTAGCTCTATGGAACAGCCTGGCCCAGTCTTTATGTTGTAACCACCACTGCAATAATAAAAAAGAAATAAACATACAATGGCCTCATATTAGTTATTTCCTTTTCCAATGCTCTGGTACCAAGTCCAACATGTAATGACTTGACATATATGATATGTATTTCCAAAATGAGCCATGGCCTATAAAGATTATATGTAAAAGCAATTGCTATTTGAGCAAGATTAGGTAGTAGTGTAGGAAGAACCAAAAAATCAATTGGAGAGTTTTCTATTCGAAATTCAGAATGAAAATCAGTAAAATGTATATCACCTCCCACGAAGAGAACATTTACCTGTCGAATGTTAAACCCTTCCCAACAATTGCCAGCTTTCTTTTTACATCACCGCCTGGAGGTTTATAACATAAGTGGATGAAATGAGGGGGATTTGAAGATGCAGCAGCAACACCTAAATATGAACCCATCTTCAATTCTTTGCACTGCTCCACATCTAATATTGTTGCCATAAGAACATCACTGTATGATGAGGCAACTTTTGAAGCCTCTTCTGCCAGTACACCTAAAAGATGGGAAAAGTTGTTATAAGAACCTTCAAATATTATGTGTCATGATGCAAACGAAAAACACAACAAGGGAATAGGAATCAAAAAGGTCTCAACAATTAAAACATGAACTCTAACTAACCAGGGGTAAGCACATTGGCTGGTGCATTTGTAAGTTCTTTTCCAAAAATTACTCCAGAGCAAACATCACTAGCATACTTGATTTTCTTGTCCAGCTCTGGTCCAGAACCCAAACCAATAATGTCCACCGCTTTAAGATGTGTCTTCTTTGAATCAGACTTAAATCTGCTGTCTTCATACACTCCTAGCACAGTTCCTACAATCCAAATCAGATGAAAAGTTAAAGGTGGCCCAAAACTCATTCGTTTCTTACTCCAAATTGTTGCATCATACTGTGCCACAAAGTTCCTACAGAGAGACCTTAATGAGAAGTACCTAATGCAATTGCTGAAGCAGCATTTAGCTTGAACTCTTCCGAAATCCCATTGGAAGATGCAAGAATAACAGCAGCATTGATTGCTTGGGCAGCCTTTGCAACTACCGCAACAGCCTCGCCAATGCTTCGATATGCAGTTGCGGTGGATGAAGGAGAACACTGCCCAAGCCCGACTAGACCTACCCTTTTGAAACCCAAACCAGGTAGCCTGAGAACCATAGACTGACCAGCTTTTCCAGTGAAATCCTCCTCAGTTGACGCTTCCGCCAGAAGACCGCCAAGCTTCTCATCTAGCCTTTTCAAGATTGAGTTCTCGAATTTTGAATCCAAGTCCTTGGACATATCGTTCTCCGAGACAGCAACAGCAAGTATGTCTCCTTTCCATACTGCAAAGTCAATCTCCTTAGCGGAGAATGAGATCTACAAAAGAAGAGATCGGTGAAAAAATGTGAAACTTTTCTAATTGAGGGAAATTTAAACATGTATATTCTAAATGTCTAGTTGAAAGAAATATACTGCAAAAAAATTCGAGTAACATATGAACATACAAAATTAAAAATTATCCCATTTAACACCAGGAACCCTATAATACAAAATTGTATGTTAAAAATTCAAAAGAAGTCAAAAGATAAAAAAGAATACACATAATTGCACCTAGACCATTTTTCTTTAAACTAAACCATAACCATGTGCTAATCAGAGAACAGATAAAATCTTCACAAAAAACAAAAACAACATGTCATTGTTAAAACGCAATAGGACCATGTTATTGGACACAATATGTGATCAATAAAAAAATATCCGTAACCCACATCAAGAGGAGATGTTTACAAATACGCAGGTTAGGAGCCAACTAGCTTGGAACCACTAGTGGACTCTTTGATTTAATGTTGAAGGTGCAGCCTGTCTACATGTTTTTTCATATAAGTTTTCCCCATTTGATGGCAAAGATCAGATGTTTTTTAATCATCGGCAATCACTAAAGCACCAAATAGGTAATATTCGCTTTTATTAAGATTTTTAAAATCCATCAGATGGAGTACGAGATGGAACAACAATATCTGGGAGAACCTTCGAGGAAAATATGTGTGAGAGAGATTGAGATCATATATGGTTAGGTATTTGAACCTTTAAAAAATGACATGAGCAAGATAAGGAACGACTATCATATACAGGAACAGATGCAGAAATTATAGGGACCTGAATCAAGAATTGGAAGCATATAAAGTTTTAATCTTGCAACTGATAACTTACTAATATCCACTCTGACCTGCTTCTAGAAGCATAGTTGTAAGATGTATCACTAGGCTCTGAAAGACTTGCTCAGCAAAACAAGAGCATTATAGTCAGTTTTTGTTCATAGATTATGGCTCTGTTTGAATGTCAACAATTCTATCTGTGATTTTATGTGATACCTCTTACAGACAAAGGAGTTGCAGAATTAAGAGGGTGAAGAAGAAGATAAGATAGAGGAAAGCAATTAATCCACCAATATCTATATTTTTAAGAAGGTGAAAAAGGTGATGCCCAATATGCTGAAAATTTCAGGATGGCTGAAGCACACCATCCTCATAGTCCCTCTACTTCTTCCTCCTGCTGCCCCGTTTCCTTCATTACCTTTCATGCATATAGAGATGTTGTGCAGAAAACACCCAAACAGACCCTAAAAATGGGTTCTGCCATACTTTCCACATGTTCAAGGAACAAAATAGATAAGTGCTATTAGTTAACATTACATCAGAATAACAACACATCACTGTTCCAGCAACAGATTGATCTACCACATGAGAAAAACCCACACTCTAGTTCAGCATCTACGTTCAGTTGACCCATGGAGACCGAATATGCCACCAAAACCACCCACAAGAAAAAAACCCAACGCTCAAGTTTGGGATCTCCGATTCTGAAGATCGTCGAGTGGACTACAAAGGGTTTAGGAAATAAGCGAACAAGAAGTTAAAAGTGGGATCGTTAGTGTTAGATTTTTGGTTAAATAATGATTAAAAGTTTTCATACTTTAAAACATCTATATTTATATATATGTTAAGGTGAGAGTTTGGCTCAGTTGGTTTGTACATTGTTTTGATTTGGAAGAGGTCGTGGGTTCGACTCTCCTTTACCTCGGGATTTATTCTTGTGGGTTCGACTCTCCTTTACCTCGGATTTATTCTCCAAGGCGCCTGGGCAGCGCTTTGCGTCCGTATTCGTTTGAGGCAGGTGGATCGCGCCCGAGGTGCGAGGAGCCGAGGCACGAGGCCGCCTCGCGCGAAGAGCCGAGGTCGTCTCTCGCCCGTGCTCGTCCGAGGCGGGTGGGAGCCAAGGCCGAGGTCGCACCTCTTGCCTGAGGCGCGAAGAGCCGAGGCCGAGGTCGCGCCAGAGGCGCGTGGGCCGTGCCATGCGCCCGAGGCGCGAGGAGCCACGTCGCTTCCTTGCTTGCACCTCTTCGCGAGGCGCCCTCTTCCTAGGGACGACCTCCTTTCCGCAACCAACCTCCCATCCGTTGGCCCTACTTCCAGTATTTTATTTTTTCAAACTTTCTTACCAGTTTTGACCGTTAGATCGGTTTTTGGTCGCGTCTGTCCCAAAAAAATCTATAAATAGATCTCTACGGATTAGACAAAAGATAATCAGAAGCAAAGAACTTCTATTCTCCCTTCCTACTCTCTTTAAAATTCTTTCCAATTTTTCTTTCAATCAACGGGCTTGCTGCATACTGATTCTGGGTTCAAAGGCTTCTTTGATTCGTGCAAATCATTAAGGCAGAAGGAACATTGCAAGAGGCTGTTGTATCTCATGAGTAGAACGCCATCCAAGCCTAGTGCACTGTAAGCCAGCAAAATCTACTTCAAGGAAAGTGACCAACATACCACGCCTCAACATCTCGGATTCCATTTTTTCACTTTCTTTATTTATTTTCATTAAGTCTATTACTGCCTATTATTTGTTGAAGTAGAATATTTTAGATTTTAATTTTTCTAGAAATGAATAATCCAAACAGTTAGTGTAACAAAAAGTGATCTTTTTCCCCAAGGACGGCAAAGTAGCACACGAACTACAAGATTCTCACTCTTGATTAGTACAAGTATGACTTCACCTTCAGTTTTCTCTTTCCTCTTTTTTGATTAGTAAAGGATTTCAAATTTTCCTTTTTTTTCTCGAAATTCTTGAAATTCTGCGAGTTATCACGATTGAAGGAACATAAATAGATGTAGATAATAGAAATTTGTAAAAAGAAGAAAAAAAAACAAAGAATGAAAAGCGCCGTCCCTTGTAGAACCCAGAATACACTTCAAGAGAACGTAGATAAACCCATGATTTCCGTTCCGGAATACCTAAAATATGTACATGGGATCAGATAACCAAGAAGAAGCTGACCTAAGGGTGAGATCCAGAACAAAGGTTGCGTGCATAAAAGGGAAAGGATAAAGAACCCAGTAGCCTATCCAGACACCGAGGCCCAAGAACCACGAAAAAAAAAATGAAAACTTTGTCATAAAAACAACATAAAGCTTCGTTGTTCTCACAGAAATCCAAAAGCCCCAACTAGCCCCTCTTTGAGTAATTTCATCGAACAAGTATCTTCCAGCACCACAAGCCCAATCACAAGCAAATGGAGCGAATGGAACGGCCAACAAATCGAGACCAATACCGAGAAAAGCAGAATACCTGCGGGATCTCGACGAGAGCAGGCTTCGTAAGGCCGAGAGTGGCCCGAGTGGCGCTGGTGACGTGCCCCATGCGAAAGGATTGGCCGGAGTGGCGCTGGAAGGAGAAGGAGAGGGGCCGATGGAGGCCAGTGAAGTAGATCGAGGAAGAGAAGTAACCAGAGGAAGTGTGAGAAGCGACGCGAGGCCGGCAGCGGCCATCGTCGTAGCCGTGTTTGTTCCGTTAAGTGCTGGAAAGCATCCGGGCTTCGTATCGGACGGCTGGATCCGCGCGCAGGAGTTTCTTTTTTTTAATCAGGGGCGCGTCCTTGGCCACGTCATGATTACGTAGATCTTCCCTGGCACCTCTGATTGATGGTGATGGACATTAACCCACATCGCACTTTTTTCTGATCGAGATACTGATCAGAGCACTCCGGCGGTACATCAGTCTAACCACAAACACATAAGCACGCAGGGAAAGCAATACACTGGGTGATGATGGTGAGAATGGGGACCACCTTTTAACCCAAACGTATATTTAGAGAGGCTAATAAAATTATGGGTTAGTTGGCTACCTACGTGGCTAGTCTTATCGTAAACATTATATGAGCTGAGAAGGAGGAGTTATTTTGAACACTCTGCCAACTGTTATTTTTTAAATTTATTAAATATATCTGTAATATATGAAATATCTGCTTTAGTAAATATAAAAAAATAATATATTTTTTAGACGGTCGAGTACTAATTGATCGAATCACACCCACTGCTTAGCCAATGAACGAACCCAATCGCCAAGCCTCCGCACTAGATCCAACTAATTAGTAGTAGTGTTTGTGCTTGTTCCTTTATAATATAATGATGGATTTAATCTAACTAATAATTTTATATCTGAATAATATTAATAAACTGATAGCCATCTCTTATTTAAATTTTATTTAAATAAAAATAACAAGATCTAACAACAGACTTGCTATAGAGCTGGGTTTGCAAAGCTGATTGTCGTGCTATGCATTAGTACGTAATAATGCCATGTAGAGGTTGTGTTGATCGGATGACTCGAACTTATTTTTAGTAAAACTTATAAACATGCAACATGATGATACCATGTTTATAAATACATGTAGGTGACAGTAGGGGAGATAAAAGCTTACCTCATCAAGTGTTTTTGGGTCAACGTTGGATGTAGGTTAAATTTTTTGATTAGATCATGGTTTTGACAATTTTATTTGGGTTCTGGCAATTTAGATTGGGTTAAGTTATGGACCTGAATAAGAATTTTTTGAACGATTATATTTTTCTTGATACTAGATGGTTAAATCCTTTTGAACATTTGCCTCTAGGACTTATGAGGATTATGTTTGATAGATTAAATTAGGTCTATTAGAGATCGAGTCTTATAAATAGATTATAATAGGATTAATTGATGATTTGAAATAATTAGCGCATGATTCCAAAAATCTTGACCAAATGTCAAGTAGGGTTGGATGCGGATCAAGATTTGTTCATTATTGTCCTTGCTTGAACCAACTCATCATCATCTTTGGTGAAACCTATCTATATGCAACATCAATTATATCAGTTATCTTCGATATATCACATGCGCTTGTCTTCGAACATTGGAGGTGCTCATTATGTGATAGGTAATGTAATTATCGTCCACGTATGCTTATCTTTGATGGGGTTGTCATACATTTTTGATTATCATAGGTGACGATGCAAACATAAGAACAAAAGTTTAATTGATGTTGCCTCGCAATGTTAGCAGCCATGCAATTATAACAATTTTTTTTCTTTCGCTTTTTATTTGGTCAATAATATGCGAGAGCACCTATCATATATCAGGATGCACCTTTTTTTTTTTTTTTTTGGTTGATGAACGCCATGTTGTTTCAAATTCTTTGCATGCCGACGACATGTCATAAATATATTAAAACACCCTTCGTTATATGCTAATACTGTTCACATTTTCTAACATAAATTATGTTATTTGCAACATGCACTTGATCTCAAGCCAAAAGGCGTAAGAAGGCAAGTGTTATCTTTAACGGCGTAACCCAGCGAGCTCAACGGAGATCTCACGCTCCGTCTCCGCATCGCCGTCTGTAGGTAGCGCTCGCTAAACCCGCTCCCATATAATCAGCGTACGCAAGCTTCTTCCGAACTTCTTCTCATCAAGCATCAGTTTACCAAGGCGGGAGAGCGAGAAGGAGACCCCGCGAGGATGGTGGCGACGAATCTCAAATCGGAGACGACGGCTCTGATGGAGAAGAGAGCGTCGATAGAGGCCGAGATGAATGCGATCATCGAGTCTCTCTGCGGTCCCGGCGATCCTGGAATCTCCGGCGACCTCGTCGATCGCGAGGCAAGCTCTCTGTCTCTCCCCCCCCTCAATCCCCTCAGCAGCAGCTTTAATCTCTTTTTATTGCCTCGAATCGTTTGAATCCTCAAAATATGCAATAGAAAAATCTCTCTTTTTCGCTGTCTGATATCGTGAATTCTTCCGCGGTGCTTCAGGGATTCCCTAGGTCAGATATTGACATCCCGGCCATTCGATCTCAGCGTGCTCGACTTGCTGGTATGCCTATTATTCCTTTTTGATGATTGTATTCCCATTGGAAGTTTGTCGTGGGAATTGTAACCCTAATCCTAGAATTGAATCCTGTTCTTTAATTTTCTTTCATTTGTTTTCTTTGCTGTCTTTTTCTCCCCCTCCCTTGTCGTAATAGTGCTCATTGAAGTGTTCAGCAATGGGTCCTATGATAAGACATCGGACCATCTAACCCTCGGGGTTTTAGGGATGAGCGAAAGATGGAGGTACGGATAAGTACTGGATAGGGTATTCATTCGCCTCCCTTACGGTAATGGAAGTAGAAATTCCCTGGGTGGATGTATCTATATCTTGAACAGGTAAGGGGAACCAAGGTGAAGATTCTTAACTTAGAATCGTAGGAACTGATACCAGGATGAACCAAGACATTCTTTTATCTTGTTCCAGATATCGGACAGCTTGTCCAATGGAATAAAACCCTATGTGGCTAAAACATGGGATGTTGGGGAGAAGTTGTTTGGTTGGGGCGAGAGATTTTCATCAATGTAGGAAAGTCTTGCTCCTGCAAGCTTGCTCAAGATAAATCACCTTCCAGAAAGAACCTGGTATTCTACTTTGGGAGGATTCTTTGATTGGGGACTTCCTCGATTAAGTTAGATTCTCCTTCCATGCTCACTTCTGGTTTTCTTGCCTCTGGCTATATATGAGGCTATTCCAGCAGTAACTTGCCCAGGATTTCAAACAGGCCCTAAAAGCATATCCTATCAATAAAATCGGTTTTTTGCAGATGTCGAGATATGCTAATATTTTGGCCAATGTTATAATATTCAAGATATCAAATTCCAGCTGATGTAGTGCAAACAAATTTGACAATTTGGTTTATGCATTGATTTTAGTATTCAATAATTGTAAAACTTGTAGAACTATAAAATTTCTATTTTATTGGTCAAGATTCCTGGGTATATCTGTTTATATCAGCTCATATACCGAGAACTGGTATTTTGTATTTCTCACATTGGTGAGCGCATAATACTGACATAAGCTGTGGTCTTAGATGGTTGCTTTTTCGTTGCATAAACTTATAGTGGGAAGTGAAGTTAGATCTCCAATTCTGGCTGTTTTGTAGGTTTTACAGCAAGAAACTAAAATCACCTCTTGTCATTTGTTTTGTAGGTTTTACAGCAAGCAACTAAAATCAACCTGACCTAGAATTTCGCACTAAAACTTGGTCTTGTCTTTACTATCAATATATACTAAAAAGAGTATTGGAGGGTCCTTTGGGCTTGTCAAATTTGCCCATAAGTGGAATGTTAACGAGATAATTTGTAAATCTATATTACATGATGACAACTAGCATGGATACTTTAGGAAATAACATTATATGGATAGAATTGTAACTGTAACAAAATTTTAAATCTTATCATCTCTGCCTCTCTTCAAATTTTATTTAACCAACTAGATTCCTGATATCTGTGGTCTCTCCCTCTCTCCATTTGGCCACCCCTTTTTTCATCTAACTTCCCAAACTCCCGATTGGATCCCCAAACAATCTCTGTATCTCTTCTAGTTTTCTGCATCTTTATTGCCAAAATTTGCATGTGATTAAGAAGGAGCATAGGTAATGGGGCAAATTGTGTCTCAGATGTTAAGTGGGTCGCATGCTACCAAATTTTGCAAACTTCAACAAAAGAAAGTCAAATTGATGGTGCATGTCTGAAGTCCAAACAGGTTTCCATGGCCGACTGCTATTGAAGAGCAAAGTTGTTGGTGCATGATGGGTGCCTAATAGAACAGTTAGCTAACATGCCTTGTAGATATGGCATAAAGGCCATCTTGGTTGTATTATTTTGGGTAAGGACATAAAATTGGAAGGGTTTGATGTAATTCAATTGAATGCATCTCTCATGTTTTACTTGTAATTTTCCGCTATCTAATATATATTACTAGTCTAGAGCAAGGACACCTGGACGGATAATGGAAGATATTATTTATCAGCAGAGGGTCATGGATCTGGTGATGATATGATGCATCAGAGATACTAGATACTAGATACTGTAGCATGGTGTTCAAAATGCCACACAAATTTGTTTTCATTGTGTTTTCTATCTCATTATAGCTTTTGCTGTGTTACGACCAGCAATTCTGTGACTAGGAATGGGATTTCATTTTCTTTAGACCATATTTTGAGGTTATTTCTTTCTAATGCATATGACATGATGTTGTATAGATAATTGAATAAGGATATGGTATCTGTCCCTGTTCATGAAGAAGCATATGGTACGTAATCACAATAGTACCTCTGGTGAGCGTCAAGGAAGAAGGCTATAGCAATGTCTCACCCACATGTTATAGTGTGTGTATCTATATATATATATATGACTTTTGTAATGGCATTTCTGCATTAAAAAAAGATGAAATATTATGTATAAGCTGCTCATTCATGTTTTCCTCCTTGACAGCATTGCGCAATGATCACAAGGATATCACCGATAAAATAGAAAAGAATTTGCAAGTTTTGCACTCAGTAAGAGTGGCTAAAGTTGCACCATTGCCTTCAAAAGATTCAGGTATGCAAACAATTAAAATGCTGCTTAATGCATATGCAATTTAGATTTAGGCATTTAAAGTAGTCATCCAAATTCACATTGATATGATTTCAATTGATTATGGCTGTTTATTTGGTCAGTTGCTGTTTGTAGTTCTGTACAATGTCTGGTTTACTTCAATCTTCTTTTACCAGGTTAAACACACTTTAGCCTAGTTAATATATACAATCTGCATCTTATTGCATCCGTAATCAGTCAACCTTATCTTGTTTTTTGATCCTCAACAGAGTTTGAGAACATTTCATGATGACCTCTCTACTCAATATTAACCTGTTGCATATTCATGTTTTGTTCCTGACCTGAGGCAAATTTAGCATTGTAAGTGGCTTTCCTCGAGACCTGGAAGACCAGGTGGTGGAAAGTAAAATCCAAATTAGTTATCCTTAAGTTAAAGCTCCTAGAAAGCATCCTCAGCAATTTCCTTAACTTTATAAGAGTCTGAATGTAGCGGAGAAAAACATACTTTGGTACCAATCATGTTCATTTTTGAGGCAATATTGAAACCGTAGGGTAATATTGAAATGCAAGCCTGTTTTATAAGCTAAAAGTTTATGATTAGGGTTGGCTAATCAAGATTCTATTGGCATTGGTACAGATACATCAGTTTATGTTCATGAAAGTACATCTCAAGATTCTTCTATGGGCGAGGAACCTATTGTTAGGATACCTTTTGCTATGATTGATGAAATCGCTGATGACTCACCCGCAGCAGAAGATGGATTGCAGCTTGGCGATGAGATCTTAAAGTTTGGGAATGTGGAAATTGGTGGTGAATTGCAATCAAGGCTCGTTTTAGAAGCACAGTCTAACCAGGGCCATCCAATATCTATGGTGCTCATAAGGCAGGGTTCGGTAATGAATTTGAGTGTGACACCTAGAACATGGCGTGGCCGTGGACTGCTGGGGTATGTAGAATTTCTTTTGCTCTTTACCTGTTCATGCTCTCCCTTTTCATGAACAGTGTTTTGTGAAATGCTTATAAGTGTAGTCAGAAACTTGATTTTCCTAACAGTGCTTATCCTTCTGTATTTCCTGCAGGGGAATCTATTGCATGACTTTTAGATATCTTTCTTTGACACCATGAACTATGTTTGCTGTGCTTTTTTAACATTTGTTGCATCCTTTACAGCTAATAATCTTATTGACCCAGCAGTAATTCTTGCTTGTTGAACTCAAGTTTTTGCTAATAGCAGTTGAGTACTTTTGCAATTAATAAACTGTAGATGATGTACTCTTGGTTCAGTAATTGTAAGGTATGGTAGTTTGAATTTCTAATCCAGATAAGGCCTTCTGCCAATTTCTAGGAAGTTTAACTCAACAGACTTTGGATTTTATTAATGATGAAGTGCCAACTTGAGGTAGATTTTATGCCCAAGGCTGAAAATTTCTACTACAAATATTAAAAGCTGAGCAGGAGCCATCAATGCTAGTGGCTCTACCACAGACATCATTATTGCAGGGAATTAGATCATATGTTCAACCTGCTAGACTATGCAGAGTCGTAGTTTTTTTCCCTGGTTGAAGTGTGTCAACATAGATTAGTAAAAGGTTTAACTTGTCCATTGGTGGAGAATTTGATATTTAAATGAAAATTAATCGAGGAAGATATGACATTTTGAGCCTGTTTCATATTATCATGATTTGACATTTGTTAAACGAAGATTTTCATGAGTTTATGGCTTAGCACTGGAAACTTTTATCTTGCTGTCGCATCTTCTCCAAATTCTTTTTTCTACTAGATCTTATGCACCCCTATTCTGATTATCTTTATTGCTATCATTAACGATCCATTTCAAACTTAATTTATGTCCCAATAGTAACAACTACTTTTGTAATTTATCCAGTCTATGCTATGTTGTCTTACCTTCATTATTTAGAAACATCAACCCAATTTCTGTCATTAGCCATTTGTGGCTATTTGATTAATGCATTTCACAAAAACTGTCCGTTCAAGCTCAACATTTGCCACTTGCCACAGACTTCTGGGATGCTTTGTACACAATGACTCTGGAGAAATGAGTGCTGAAGCATCACTAGGTCCTCCCTCCCTCCCTCCCTCTGTGTGTGTGCGTGCATTCCTTCCCTTTCGCGTGCTGACCGATGCATTTAGGCTGGGTCCACCCTAGCCTAGTCTCCCTTGAGTGTAAACTCTCAGTCCCATGCCAGGTCCAAGCCTGGCCAAAAGACATAACTCGAGCCTTGGTCTGGAAGCCAGTCATCCTGTATACAATCAGTCAATAAATAAATCAGGTTGGGTCCTCAACTTCCTACTGTTGCAATTTATATGGCATCTTTGCTGCACTTGGTAGTTATTGAGCCGCTCTTGTTATAGTAAAATCTTTATCATGCCAACCAAATGATTCTAATTCTTAGGTCCATTTATTTATCCTGTTCTTTTCTGGTGCTGCTGAGCTGTTTTTTCATTCATCCTCCCCACTTCTTTAGAGAAGCATGATAGGAATGAAACTATCCAGGTATTCATCCATCTACCTTATGAACATTGTCTCGTTAACAGGTAGGGGTCTATACATCACTTCCAACAAGCACTTGATTATGGATTATAACAGAAAAAAATCCTGGTGATTTAATGATGTTGGTCCTTCTAACCTATCTTTGTTTTCTTATTTTACACAATTAAGATTATTGTGATGGATTCTATTAAAGAAATAGGAAGTTTGTAAGTTAGAACATTGTTAAGAAACAAGAATCACTATTTGTCATAATGCACCGGGGTCAGGAATGCAGACTGGAGTGGAAAATATTAGGAGTTTCATTGATTTTGATGATTTGTACATGTTAAATTAATCACTGAAATATAAGAGAAAAATTGATGTTTATATCTGTTATTGGTGCCTGTTTTTGAGCTGACCTTTCCATTTATTATTTTATGCATCTCATTGTAGTGGTTTGATGACCTGTAAAGCTTATGATGATCTCTTTACATCTGAGAAGGTTATGCTCAAAATTGTTTGTTGTTTACTTCTCTGTATGACTTTTGCAGATGCCATTTTCAGATCCTATGATGTGTCTCCATTTGTGAGAACAGCTAGATGGTGGACTTTGCTGCTGTTAAATTAGTACATTGAAATATGTGGCCATATCAAGTTGGGCGGTTTTCTCCATCATTTGCATTTTCCTTATCAGCTAATGACACTACTCATATTTTGTATGATGTTCAGATTTATTGGTGGTGTTTGAACTAAATAAACTCATTCAGCCAAAATCTGATGAGTGGCAAGACTAGTGTAATGATGCTGCTTCAAATTTACCTGATGCCATGCGAAGTGCCATTCCATGCGAATTTTAGATCTTGATACAATTGTTTGCACATCTTATATCAGCTTTGACAGGTGCCTTTGAATGGCAGGTTGGTACCAATCTCTTATTTGCGGGCTTGGGATATTATCGCTGAATCAGGATAGCCGATAGCTTAATGCGAACCAATGTGGAATATTTATGTTTCTAAATCTTGCAGATCCCGTGGTTAATCAGAACAGGCAAAACCCCTTTTTGTAAGGAAAGAGAAGATGCCTAACAAATTATAACAGGCGTGTGCAATTTTTAGTTCATGTGCATATTTTGCTAGCAGACGTTTTATTTTAACAAATTTACGGAACACTTATTAGAGGCATCATGAATCTTTTGCCTGCTGACTTTGGGTATAAAAATTTATATAATCCATGCTTGGGTCTTTACAAGTTATCAAAGAAGGCTGGATTGCTCCCATTGTTCATGTATGGCTCGGTTAACTTATAAGATTGTTTGCAATAAAATGGGATGTCTTTTTGGTTGTTTCTTCTTGCCCACCTTTCTATTATTTATTGTTCATATTTTCTATGATATATATCGATGTTGCGGAATGATACAGCTCGTGGTATCTGCCATTCATTCCCTAATGTGGTAGGCATCAATGGTGCATCGGACATGCATGAAAAATTTCTGCAATAAACTGATGTCTTGTGAAGAACTAGCTCGCTATAGGGAAAAGAATGAACTTAAAAGGATAGGGCACCCACTGTAATTTTTATATGTATTATTAGGTATAATTACCTTCACCACCAGCAACCCTTAAGAAACTAAGAGGCTTAACAGTTTAAGATGACTGCAATAGCTTGGTAAGTTGAAAAGCTGACATCTTTTTCTTGATCTGTGATAACTCAAACCCCGCTGTTGAAGGAGCCAACCACGATTTGGGATTTGTTGTTTTAAACTCGTTTACCAGCTCGGCAGCTTATTTTGGGCAGGCAATGAATCCATCGGCTGCTAAAAGTTATTCAGAAGTTGTGCGATGTGTGCTATGATTTAAACTTCCAAGTATGTAAGATGAGATCCCTGTTGGGCTTAGGCTTCAGGTGCTTCATCTATGTTTACGATGAAGCTTACCTTTGGTGTATTTCTTTTATTCCATGCACAATTCCTTTGTGCAATTTGTTCCGTGAATGATTCCATCATTCCTTTTATGTTATCGTTGAACATTGTAATCCTTCATGGTTTTTTTTTCCTATGTAATTTTGCATGAATTTTGAGAGTCGTCCTTTTGCTATCTTCTGATTCCTATATCAATAGCTATATTAAAATATTGTCGTTTCCAATGCTCTGATCTCCAAAGCATTGCGTGTCTCAATGCTTCTCTCTTTTTATTTTCAAAAAAAAAAAAAACAACAACAAAGGATGTGCCACGTTTTTGGTTTGAATCTGTAACTTTTTTCCAATGCACTGCAACTAATATTCATGGCATCTGCCCTTTTAACATTCTCTTCACCTGGTTTCAGCAACGCATATGCCCTTGGAGCGCACCATCGTGTTTCAGGACCCATCCATTTGTTTCATTTCTCATTTTAAATCTTTACACATGTTGCTGGAATTTGGACCTGAGGGCGGCCGTTGGTTGAGAAGGAGGAGCTCCGGTGTGAGATGGTGGGTGGCGGTCCGTCGGCGGGCGGCGTCCTCCGGGGGACCTGCAAAAAGCTGATAGCCGGGATTTCCGGCGCCAACCCTCCGATGCCTAAGTCAGAGGGAGCAAATGTATGGGGGGAGAGAAAATATGTCTCAGGAGTTTCAGAGTCCAACCCCCTCTAGGATGGAGGGGTTTTCCTTTTATAGAGGGGTACAGGATTACCTGTGATGTGACGGGGCGAATGAGTTACCATCATGATTGAGCATGTTGTATGAATTAATGCATCGCCGTAGGAGATTAGGCCGGAGCCAATGAGTCGTCGTGGCTGATCGGACGTAGCCGAGCAGGTCAGCTGTTTGCCGTGGAGGGCTTGAGATCCGTAGATAGCATGCGCATTAATTGTTGAGAGAGCCGGAGATCAGTAGAGGCCATGCGCATTAATTGTTGACAGCAGTAGCAGGGCGTGGTCCTTGGTCGAGCTACAGAAGGATGTAACCGCTGCAGGTGGATAGTAAGGTCGGACTTCCGAGGTCGAGGATGCTGAGGTCAGGTGCCCAGGTCGAGAGTCCCGGAGTCGAGCATCTGGCCAGGTGCCAGGTCGAGAGCCCTGAGGTCGGATTTCCAGTTGGGCATCTTGAAGTCAGACGCCTCCAAGTCGGACGCCCGGTCGGGCGCCTCCAGGTTGGACGCCCTCAGATCGGGCGCCTCCAGGTCGGACGCCCTCAGGTTGGGCGCCTCCAGGTCGGACGCCCTTAGGTCGGGCGCTTTCGTCACGTGCCAGCGATGCATTCATGCGTTTTTGGGGCGATCTGCTTTTCCCCCAACACTACTCTCCGACTTCCGAGCTCGAGCCGTTTACGAGCTCGGGCGAAGGAAGTAGCTGCATTTATTGTATTAGCGGGGGACAAGTGGCTTCGAGTTATTTTGTTGTTTCGCGCGCTTTGGGGCATCTTTAATGGGAGAAGACAGGGCGGCGCCCTTTCGTCTTTCGAGGTTGCTCCGCGTCGTGGGCTCATGATGGGGCTCCGGGATCCGACGGGATGCCGCTTCGGTTCTGCCTTAAAGGCGTTGATCCAGGTAGGTATGTCGCTTCGATTCTCGGGGCTGACACGTGGCACGATCTGGATAGAAAGTGGAATCCAGTCCCGCCGATCTGGGCCGTCGGGAGGGTCTATATAAACCCTCTGACTTAGCCCTAGAAAGGTCTTGCTTGGCTGTTTGTTATTGCTGCTCCCCTCTCTTCCTTCTGTCCTATTTCCTTCTCTTCCAGTTGCGACCGAGTCTTTCCGGTGGTGCCCTGAGGCGATTTCCAGCGACCCCTCCGTAGGTCATTTTCCCACGTTGGCTCGGGGATTCCCTTTCTTCTTCTTCTTTTCCTTCTTCGTTCTTTGTTTTCTTCTCTGCCCTTCTTTTTGAAATGGGTCATGGTCCAAATGAGGTCGGATCTAGCCTGACTGAGTGTCACGACCCCCGCCCCGTTTCCGGCAGGCCGCCGCGATGGTCCTAGGGTGCGGGTAGGCATAAGGCCACCAGCCACCACGTAGAACCCTACTACCTATCAATCATCAATAAATTCTGAAAATTTTGGCATGATGCATGCACAAAATGATCACTTTTTCTATGGTGACCTGTCAGGATTATCTCATTACATACAACAACGCTACCTGTCAGAGCAGCAATCACATAACCTGTCACATAACAAACCTGGACAATATATATCAATACATCGTCACAGGCATATAACTCAACTGTATAAAAATCTGGTTTCTATTCCATCCATGGTCAAACCCATATCCACAACAGGATCTATGATTATAACTATACACTAAATACAACAAAAGGTTTATAATATACCAAAAGGGGATAAACCTCTATCTATATTATACTATACTATGGAGCGGCACAGCTAGCAGGCAACTACTAATCCTGCTCCTCTCTATACAATACCTGTCCTGCAATCAAAAATATCAAACTGGGGAGTGAGTATATGAATACTCAGTGAGTGGAGTAGAGAGTACTATGCATATGAGACAAGATATAATCATGGCTCGAGGTGAAATCTCAAGAGCAATAATAAGATGAACATGATCTCAACATAGAGAATATGGAGTAAATCATCAATATCACCACAATCAATATCAACTCATCTGAAGCATATATGGAATAATCAAGTAAACATATATGCTACTCATGAATATGCTCAACAGATCATAATGCTGGAACATACAAATCAGGTGTCAATATGCTGAAATCATCACTAGACAGCTGTCGGGAGGTGGATTTTACGCCCCAGGCGAACCAGCAACAACTCTCTACTGTCACATGCATATGCAGGATAAGACACCATATCGATAATGTAAATGCTAGACAGCTGTCGGAAGGTGGGTTTTACGCCCCAGGCGAACCAGCAACAACTCCCTACTGTCACATGCATATGCAGGATAAGACACCATATCGATAATGTAAATGCTAGACAGCTGTCGGAAGGTGGGTTTTACGCCCCAGGCGAACCAATAACAACTCCCTACTGTCACATGCATATGCAGGATAAGACACCACACTAATCATGTAAATGCCGGCCAGTATCCAGAACAGAAATCCATCTCACATCTACATACTAAACGGCACCTCGCGGGAATTCTACATCCGCGGAAAGCCATACTGCACCTCGCGGGGTCTTACTATGCCCGGCGGCAAGCAGAATATAAGTCGTAGGACCGGCCGATCCTACGCTTAGGGCCGTGTCCCCCCTAGGAAGGGACTGGGCTCCGCCCACCCAGAAGGCTACTATGTGCACAAAGGCCGATGTTCAACCCCCATCGACTATAGGTGTCCTGTAGATACTGCCAAGCGATGCATAAATGCCATAATGCACCCTCCTAATACTCTACTAAAAAGGAGTATGATCAAGACTACCATTCACTCAACTCCGACCCAATCATAAACTAACATCAGGGTTGGGAGTGAGGGTCAAGGAAGTGCAATACAACTCAATATACCACTAAAAAGGCTCTACAAATCTTTGAAATAGAGGAAATGAAATCAATTTACAAAAGAAATCATTTCACAATTCGAAATCAATTTGATTACTCATCAACCCCTCGCAATTCCTCTCAATGTTTCTTCAGATGCATGTACAGAATAATCAAGCATGGAGAACCAAACATAGAGGAATCTACCACAACAATTAATCAATGAGCTCAGGTGGAATCAAGTTACACTTGGCAACATTCATGAAAATGAATAAGGAATGTGCTCATGGTGCAAAGTACAAACTCCCACTCACCTGCCAATCTGGCACGGCCTCGATACGCCTCTAGAATTTTACAGTAGGCAGCAAGAGACTTCTTCCTCTTGTTCCCTAGCTTCTTGCCCAACTGTGACATGCATTTACAATACATTTAGTTTTGTATCAAGGGCTATAATCTACGTGCCAATTATAATATAGAGAACTTTAATTGATTCAATTCCTCCGTTCCCTAAATCTTTTCTTTTCTTTCTTTTTTTCTTTTTCTATTAATTAACTCATCATTTATGTGTATTAGGGACTCCCTTGCATGAGTACAAGGTCCCCTTAGCTTAATCTGGGCTTAATACCCTATTATGGCATGAAATCCCCTATTTTCCCACTCGGATGAACAGTAACCCGGACCGACAGCCGGTTACTTCATCCTGGGTTTGATCCACTTTCCAAACTCCAAATTTGATGAAATTTTTACCTAACATTCTACACTCATAGGGGGTTCCAAAGAGGTATGCATTGCTATCGGAGGTCGTTTGACCCCCTAAATAATTCGCCGAAGTTGAGACTTCGACACAGTTTTTCCGTACTGCCGGAAAAATTTGTCAAAATCCGATTCTTTCTCTTTTAACCGCCTCTACAACCCTTATCGGACCCCTCTAGACTATATCCACCCTTTGTATAGCGTAATGTCATCAAAAGACTAGATAGGGATGGATATTTACCTTTTTCTTTTTGGAAATCGAGGTCCTTGCGTAGAGGGGAAGGAGATCTACGTTTTTCTCTTCAGCTGGAAGTACAACCGGGATCCCTCTCCTCCTCGAATCCCCTTCCTCTTCTTCTTTCTTCTTCTTCTTCTTCTCTTTTTTTTTTCTTTCTCTCTGTGTTTCCACGCCTGAGACCTCCTCTCCCTCTCTGTCTCAATTCCCTCTTCTCAGCCAACCCACCGCCAGACAAACCCCCATTTAAGTCAAATCAAACTCTAAAAATTCCCATTTTGCCCTTGTCACTTCAACGGATCTACAGTTATGCCATTAACTTTTGATTCCTTCCCATTTTACCCCTTATATTAATTTTAAAGGACTATTCTATCCCTTTTTATATAAAAAAATATTTTGGGGTTATTACACTGAGGAGGAGCTAGAGCTGGTCCGTTCCCGGTTCTTTTTTTGGCCCGGGTTTCATCTCGAGCCTGCGGGGTCGGAGGACCGAGTGATGAGACCTCCTCCAGGTCAGATCGGGGCGTACATTGAGACACTGGGCCGGCCTGCAGTTTCCTCTTCACGAGTTCGTGAACGAGTTGCTGGTGGAAGTACCAGCTCGTCCCAGCACAGCTCGCTCTGAACTCGTGGAGGACCATCATCGGGTTTTTATCCTTTTGCCTTGCGCACAGGATTCCGACCTTGGTGAATGTCTTCCGCCGGTGCTTCTTGTTGAAGTCGAACCCGGCGGACGGAGAGTGGCTTTACTTTGCCTTTTGGGGTGGTATGTCACTCTTCCGAGGTGCCCCTTCCTCTATTAATGAGTGGAAGGAAAAGTTTTTCTTCCTTTCGTTCGAGGTCTCGTGGGGATTTGATCCGAGGTGGGGATATCCCCGGCTGAAGGCCCTCAACAGGCTCACCCAGCTTTCGGTGGACGAGCAGAGGGTTTTTGATACTCTGCATAGCCTCGGGGGGGATATCCTTCTGACCGACCTCCTGAGCGAGGAGGCTCTGGTGAACGTCGGCTTGAGCTCGGCGCACCACAAGGGTAAGAGCAGTCGCGCTGCTCCTTCTTCATTTTGCTGTCCTTTGTCTTATTCGTTTCTTTCTTTTTCTGATATTTAGATATTTTTTCTTCTTTCCAGATATTCCCAACATGGTGACCAGCAACACCACGCTTTTCGCCCGGTTGAAGAGGAGGGCGGCCGAGGCTGGCGGGGCTCCTCCCGAGCCCAGGAAGAAGGCCAGGTCGGCCTCAACTTCTGCTCCCGCCGAGGCGAGGGGCTCTGGGGCCGGAACTTCCGGATTCATCCGGATAGAGGCCCCGGCTACCGAGCAAGCGAGCTCGGGTTCTAGGGGGTGACGGGTTCGGCGCCCCCTGCTTGCCCCGCCCCCATTTCTCAACAGCCAGGTTGGTTAGTCGTTCGCCTGCGACGCTCGGGCCCTCAGCCGAGTAGGGGCCCCAGAGTTTCGAGCTCGGACAGGCCGAGTTCGTCGGGAGCCGGAGATCGCTCCAGGAGGGGGTCTAGTAACTCGGAGTCCCCGATCCGTGAGGGCAGTTCGGCCCTTCGAGATAGCGATGTCGCGCGCGCAGTATTTTGCCGCGCGTTGCTCCCGGCCGACCGGGCCGAGTTCAAAGCCATCGACCTCGGGGATCTCGTCGATCAGACATACTGCAACGCTGCCCGGGTAAGTCGCCTTCTCATTTTTTTACTTTGGTTATTGGCATTTCCTCTGCTTTCATTTATCGTTGTTTTTCATGCAGCATCTCCATGAGATCGACATGCTGGTATTCATAGCCTCGGAATGCCAGAATGAGGTTTGGCGATTCCAAAGGCAGCTGGAGATGGCCGAGAAGAGGCTCGCTGACTCTGAGGCCACACGGGCGGAGGCCATCGCGCGGATGGAGGCTGCCAAGGCCGAGCGGCGATCGGCAGTCAACGAGCTCGAGGAGGAAAGGGCCGCGCACACTCTGGCGAGGTCGGAGTTCCGCGCCTCCGAGGCGTGTCTAGCCGAGGCCGCCGACCACAAATATGATGGCGGAGTTCTCCGCTTGAAGGTCGAGCAACTTGAAGCCCGAGAGAAGAGGGCGCTGGAGCAGGCCCAGAATGCGGTGGAACTCTTCAAAGAATCGGAGAATTTTCATGATATGTTGGAGGAGAAGACCGTGGACGAATTCCTCCAGGGCTTTGAGAACTTTCGGAGGCAGATGTAGCGGTTCTGCCCCTAGCTCGACCTCATTGGCATTCGGCCAAGGATGGGGGTTGGTGCGGAGAGCGAGCTCGACGTTCTCGCGATCCTTGAGGCCGAGTAGGAGGTCGTCGAGGCCAAAGCTGGCGCGGCCGAGCAAGCGGCTCAAGAGACTCCCCTGGGGAAGTTGCCGGGGGTGTTTTCGAGGCCACTGGCGAAGCTCCATCTGAGGCCGTCGCGGAAGGTCCCGAGCCAATTCCTGCCGAGGACCCTCGAGTAATCATTGTGGACGACCCTGAGGTCGATGCCGATGCAGCTGCCGCCCCCTAGGACTTAGCCTTCTCTTCTTTTTTTCTTTCTTTATCTTTTTTGTAAGTGAGGTCGGCCTTTGAATAGGGCCGAACCTCAATTTTGTACTTGGCCTCCGGGCCTTCATCAATGAAGATTTTTTCTTTTTCCAAACTTGTGCCTGCTTCTGTTTGTATTTTAGCTGCTTGAGCTGGATTCCTTTTTGGTGAATTTCTTCAAATCTTCAAGCTTGGCTAAGTCTCTAGACTTAGATTCCGATAGAATTCGCCAAGTTGTTAGGCTTAGCTCTAAGAAGGATCATGTTGAGGCTTTAGGCTTAGACTTTAGGAAAACTCGCTAAGTCTTTAAGCTCGGGCTCCGAAGAAGTCCCGCTAGGCCTTTAGGTTTGTCTTCTGGAAAAATTTTGCCAAGTCCTTGGGCTCGGCTTCCAGATTGTCGAAGCTTTGAGCTCGGACTCCGAAGAAGTTCCACTAGGCCTTTAGGCTTATCTTCTGAAAAAATTTCGCCGAGTCCTTGGGCTCGGCTTCCAGATTGCCGAAGCTTTGAGCTCGGACTCCGAAGAAGTTCCGCTAGGCCTTTAGGCTTATCTTCTAGAAAAATTTTGCCGAGTCTTTGGGCTCGACTTCCAGATTGCCGAAGCTTTGAGCTCGGACTCCGAAGATAACATAGGCCGAGGTCAGAATATCGTTGGAGCTTCCATGCTTTCAATCTCGAACTTGGTCGGCGTGGAAGCAGGTAGAGTTAGGCCTCATGGTGAATGACTTGGCACCTCGAAGCTCGGTTAGAGCATCATCAGGCGGAGCTTGAGGTCGCTGTTACAGGCCGTCTCGGCTTGAGTTGACATTCGGACTCGGCAAAGCCCTCGTCTAGGGGGGTCCGGGGCAAGATCGAGCTGGAGATTGACGGTGAGGAGCTTCCCGCACTCAGTCAGGAGATTACGTGCGAGGTTGAGGGAACCTCGGCTCGTGATCGATTCAGGAGACATCCCGGCCGTAGTCGAGATTTCGTTGACCGTCCTGTAATATAAGCAAGTAAGTACAATGATGTAGATGCTGGGTAGGATATACCTCTCGCACCATCGAAGCCGGACATCTCATGTTGAGGTAAGCGACTCCGCTCCGAAGTTGGCTTTCAGCGGTGCTCTTTGGCCTATAGTTCGCTCTGGGCGCGCCTGCACACCATGGGGTCCACGTAATCTCCTGAATGTCTTCTCGAGGCCGAGGAAGCTTGGGCTCACTGTCGACTCAATGGGACATCCCGACCTTAGTCGGAGGATCGAGCACGAGGTCGAGGAATCTTGGGCTCGCTATCGACCTGGTGACGCTTTCCGAGGTCGAGGGAGCTTGGGCTCACTGTCGACTCAGCGGGGCATCCTGACCTTAATCGGGGGATTGAGCACGAGATCGAGGGAGCTTGGGCTTGCTGTCGACCTGGTGATGCTTCTCGAGGTCGAGGGAGCTTGGGCTCACTGTCGACTCAGCGGGGCATCCCGATCTCGATCGGGGTCTTTGATGGAGATCGAGACCGAGCTCGACGTCGTTGTGGCGAGGTATTTCAGACTTGGCTAGGGCATCCAAACTTGGTCGGGCATCCGAGCTTGGTCGGATTTTCTGAAGATCACAAGTGTCCCAATATCAGGAGGAGCATAGAATAATTAGAGAACTGTGAATGAATTAACATGAGAAGGGGACGAGAATCGTGTTCCCAATCGTCGAGGGCCCCTTAGGGCTCTACTGGTAATACATCCGAAGATTTTCGGAATTCCAGCTTCGTAGAACGAGGGTCCCTTCGAGAGATTCCAGCTTGTATGCTCCGGGCCATTGGACTCGTGCAATCCGGTATGGCCCTTTTTGGTTCGGGGCAAGCTTTTCCCGCTCGGTGGGCTGAGAAGCTTCTGCTCTCCTGAGGACGAAATCTCCTGCCTTAAAGAGCTTGACTTTTACTTTGGAGTTGTAGTACTGTGCCGTTTTTCGTTGATATCTCGCCATGCAAACTCGAGCTGCCTCCCTCGTCTCCTCGATGAGGTCCAAGTTGCCCCTGAGCTGGGAAGAGTTGGAGGCTGCATCGTAATGTTCCACCCTTGGACGAGCACTGGCATCGATCGCACCTTCGGATGAAGTCCGTTGCATCCTTTTGAAGTGTGGGCCAATAGTATCCTTGGCGCAAGATTTTATGGGCCAATGCTCGGCCTCCCAGATAGTTTCCGCATATCCCTTCATGAACCTCTCGCATAGCGTAGTCCGCCTCTGATTTCCTCCTCGACCGGGACCGAATACTCAGTAAAACCGACCGGTGGACCGTTCATTCTCCGAAGCTGGCTTTCCGTCATCCCCATTTTTTGATAGGCATCGCAGTATAAAATATTTGTCGAGCTTCAATTATCAACTAGGATGCGCTTTACATCAAATTTGTTTACAATCATGGAGATGACCACAGCATCATCATGAGGAGTCTCAACTCCTTCCAAATCATCGTCCGAGAATGACATGGTTTCGGAGGTATGCGGGCGCTTCGGAGGGGTCCTTCCCTTGATTGGTTCTTCAGCCAAGCTTCCTCCTCCAATGGTGTTAATAGTGCCAGCGATAGGCCTATTGTCATTTGGATTTTCGGGCAGTGTTGCATTTTCCACTGGCCTCTTTTCCTCACACCGGTTCCACACAAACTGATTGAGTACCCCACAGCGGATAAGCGCCTCGATCTCATTCCGGAGCTGGAAGCAATCCTCCGTGTCGTGGCCGTGATCCTAATGAAAACAGCAATACTTTCTAGGATTGCGCCGAGCTCCTGTATCCCGCATCGGTGGTGGAGGTCGGAAATAGTCTCGACCTTCTATCTCCATTAGGACCTCTGCACGGGGAACACTCAGGGGAGTGTAATTCTCATACCTCCCCAAGGGCATTCGTGGCTGCGACGAAGAACTCGGTCGAGGCGGGGACCTCGGTCGAAGCTGTTTCCGCTGTCATGGTAGACTCCTCAACTGAGGCTGTTTCTTATCTCGGCGGGGGGATCGGCTGCTCGGGCGGCCTCGCTCTTCACGGCATTTCTTCTGCTTCTTTGAGGCCTGCTCGATCGCGCCCCGCCTGGAGGCGATGGCCTCCTCGGCCTTCACATACTTCCGAGCTTGGGCCAACATCTCGGTAAAGTCGGCAGGGAAGCTTATCTCAATAGAGAAGAGGAACCTGTAGGATCGAGCCTTAGTCTTCAGTGCCGACATGGCTATCGACTGGTCGAGCTCGCGAACCTCCCAGGTCGCAGCGGAGAAACGGTCGAGATAGTCTTTGAGGGATTCTCTCTCCTTTTGTTTGATGTCGAGGAGGGAATCTGAGGTTCGCCGCTGGCGTCAGCTAGCAGCAAAGTTGGTGGCGAACTGCCTGTCGAGCTGCTCGTAAGAGGATACCGTGTTTGGCTTCAGTCCAGAGAACCAGAGCCGAGCCGTTCCTTAAAGAGTTGCTGGAAAGGCTTTGCAAAGCACAGCTTCCGAGGACCCCTGCAATGCCATGAGGGCTCGGTAACTTTCCAAATGGTCGAGGAGATCGACAGCTCTATTGTAGGGCTCCACCTGGGGCATTTTGAACCTCGGTGGGACCGGCTCATCCTCGATCTGGCGGAAAAAGGGGGATTTAGTGGTGAACTCAAAGTCACCCTCGCGCCTTGCCTTCCTGCTGTAAAGCGCTTGAATCTGTCGCTCAAGCTTCTTGACCTTCCTGTCGAGCTCCCAAGCTTGGGGGATTGCCACAGTAGTCTGCTCCGGCTCGTGTCGGTCCGGGGCTGACTCAGCTTTCGAGAGCTGGGGCCTTCTGTCTATGCTCCTCCCTGGCAGTTCTCTCCGGAGAGACGCTCGGGCTGAGCCTTGGTGACAGCATCATTCTTCATTGTTGGCCCTCGAGGAGCCATGAAGATTCTGGCCCTGGGGCACCGGTCCATTTGGAGGAAGCACTGGCTGGACTTGGGCCTGTGGAGGCGGCATAGGTAGGGCTTCCTCATGTTGCAGGCCTTGGACAACTACGGCCAAGGCTTGAACCTGCTGCACCAGGATATTGAACTGTTTCGGCTGGACTTGGGGAACTGGGTCAGCCGGAGATGGCGAATTCTGGACAGAGTGTCCAGGACTTGATGGGAGATGCCGGAAGGCATTGGAGGCTCCTTTGCTTCTCAACTTTATGGCCACAACTCGGGCTCTTCCTCTAGCGCCAACTGTTGCTGGAATTTGGACCCGAAGGCGGCCGTCGGCTGAGAAGGAGGAGCTTGAGCATGAGATGGCGGGTGACGGTCCGTCGGCGGGCGGCGTCCTCCGAAGGACCTGCAAAAAGTCGGTGACCGAGATTTCTGGCGCCGGCCCTCCGATGCCTAAGTCAGAGGGGGCAAATGTATGGAGGGAGAGAAAATATGTCTCAGGAGTTTTAGAGTCCAACCCCCTCTAGGATGGAGGGGTTCCCCTTTTATAAAGGGGTACAGGATTACCTAAGATATAACGGGGCGGACGGGTTACCGTCATGATTGAGCATGTCGTATGAATTAATGCACGATTGTGTGAATTAATGCATCGCCGTAGGAGATCAGGCCGGAGCCAATGAGTCGTCGTGGCTGATCGGACGTAGCCGAGCAGGTCAGCTATTTGTCGTGGAGGGCTTGAGATCCGTAGATAACACGCACATTAATTGTTGAGTGAGCCGGAGATCAGTGGAGGCCATGCGCATTAATTGTTGAGTGAGCCGGAGATCAGTGGAGGCCATGCGCATTAATTGTTGACAGCAGTAGCAGGACGTGGTCCTTGGTCGAGCTACAGAAGGATGTGACCGCAGCAGGTGGATAGCAAGGTCGGACTTCCGAAGTCGAGGATGCTGAGGTCGGGTGCCTGGGTCGGAAGTCTCGGAGTCGAGCGCCTGGCCAGGCGCCAGGTCGAGAGCCCTGAGGTCGGGTTTCCAGTTGGGCATCTTGAAGTTGGGCGCCTCCAGGTCGGACGCCCTTAGGTCGGGCGCCTCCAGGTCGGATGCCCTCAAGTCGGGCGCTTTCGTCACGTGCCGACGATGCGTTCATGCATTTTTGGGGCGATATGCTTTTCCCCCAACAACACCAATTAAAGATATGTTACGAGGGTGTGATTGATCCGTAGGCAGGAAAAGCCTATCAAGAGCCTTTTTATATCTCATGTTTCCTTCCATATATAATGTAATTCCCAGGTGCTTCTTTGGTAGGGTAATTCTCTGGCCTTTCAATCCATGTTCCAACTTTAGGACTTCCTTAAGTTAATCATTTCTGAAATTAACTTAGACTTGCCTATGGTCTCTCAGTCAATTTCCGTTCTTTATAAGGATCCACTACCCTGATGGACAAGGCTTTTCAACTTCCTCCACGAGGCAAGTAGAATTTTCGAAGACACTGGTTTAAATCCTGGATAGTCTACCCATGAAACTTGCCCTTGGGACTTGTTTAGTTTATGGAAAGAGAAGAGAGGAAAATGTGACCAACGGAAAACTAAAAAATGCTGATGTTTCGTTTGAGATTTCAAAGAAAAGGAATAGAAAAGTAGTTTTTTTTAATATAAATAAGGTTTTCATATTTTATAGGAAAGAAAATTCAACAAGGGAGATAACAAGGTCACTCTCCCATGAGTTGAAAATTGAGCTTTTTTTTAATAAAAATACTTTAGACTTTTAAATAGAATTGGTTACGATCTTTCTTTTTACTACTGGGGTAATAGAGATTTTATACTATTTTTTAAGGACTCGTTTGGTTCGCGGGAAGCATTTTTCCCTCTTAGCAATAGGATTCTTGGAAAACAGATTCCTGAAAAGAGAATGCCTGCAAAAGCATTTTTGGCATGTTCTGTTGACAATTGAAAAGTGATAATAGATTTTCAGAGTGCTTATATTTGGTTGATCATCCACTTTCCTGAGAAAGTTATGTGTAATTCCTATTATATTCTTAATAAAAATTAGGTATTTAATGCCTTTTTAATACTAAAGGGTTTTTTTTAAAAAAAATATAAAAAAGTGAGTGATTTTCGGCTCACGAAAAAGTAATTTTTTATGTTTCTCATGAGAAAATTTTTTTCATGAAACGTGGAAATTATATTTTTATGGGAATACAACTTTTTCGTGTCGCTCATTTGAAAACTTCAATCAAATAAGAACCATCTCATTACTTTTCCATTAACACACTTTTCTTCCTCTCTTTTTTTTCCACGACCCAAATGAACTCTAAAGACTACTCTCAATTGCACTATTTTTTCATGGTTAACAAAATATAAAAAAATATTTTTCTAGATATCGTACACTCAAACATGAGCTTGCTAACAAAATATTTTATTAAAAAAACTATTCGAACGAAACGACCCCATAATTAAAGATATCTGCGCTAAACCATATCATATTTTTTCAAAATTAATTTCCTCGGTACGAATGACAAGCAGGAATCATGGTAGCTCAGATGTAACTTATCAATGTTTTCTGAAATCACTAAAAAAATCAGACCTCGGACCATATTCCAGTATTGGCATAGAACTGCACCTGCAATGTCAGGTATTCATCATAAGGTTCAAAACTTTTCTTTCGTTTTCATCTGGTTTTTCCGAAGAGAGAAATATAAGCTTCAGAGCTTACGGCTAATGGAAGTAAACTTTCAACGCTTCTAACTTTAAGCTGCCAAAAGCGGCTGGGGGTTAGACCATCGTGACACCATACCTTCCTTCGGTCAGATAAGTGGTCGTTATCTGGAATAGGAAAGGCTACTGGTTTTTTTTTTTTTTTTTTTTTTTTTTTTTTTTTTTTTTTTTTTTTTTAATGCTAAAGCGAATGCCTCAGAAATGTCAAATATGAATATGAATACATCAAAAAAAAAAAAATCAAAAGATAACAAAGTTCCAAAATACACCATATATTTTGCTCTCTCAATCTCTACAGAATAGTTAGCTACATATGAGGCTACTAGTCTGCTGCCATGTTGGCCTCACGATACACGTGCTTTGTCTGCAAGGCCATCCCACAATTGATCACTAGTTATCTCTTCACCAATAAAAGAAAGGAGAAGCTTTACGACCTGGGTATGAATTCTGACTCATTTTTCAGTAAAGCTTACATGGTTTGCGTGGGGTGATAACTTTTATATCCAACTGGACCTAATCCACTTTTCTAAGACTAATCCGTGATAGGTTTGGGGAAGCTAGGTTAGGTTCGGAACCCAACCACCATTGGAACCACCTCATACTTGTTAATATAATCAAATCATCGTCTACCCAACCTACCTACTGTGAGGCTTGTGATTAGGTCTAAATATATCATTTATCTAAAACTAAGTGGCCATGCCCAATTGGCATGAACAACAGTAATGAACAATGATTATGGACACCCAAGTTGATGGAGATTAAAGTTGAATAGGGAGGATTTGTGGAATTGAATTCCAAATGGTTTAGTTAATTCCATTACGAAAGGAGCATTATTAGATTCATGATCCAACGATCGGAACTTCCTGTTAGACTTAGTTCTTAGCAAATTAGGTTCCATTGTATAAATTTTGAGGATTAGATAAGAAATTAGGCTCTAGTTCAAATGAGGTGCATGGAATGGGAAGCATACGATGGAACAATTAATCAGCTGCTTTCTAGTTGGTGAATGAAATTAGCTAGAAAAAACAGCTTAGAAATATTTTTTTCTCCTCTCTCTATTCGAGATAGAGGCAACTTCTACACAAATTAAATTATTGAAGTTTAAATAATAGGATGCACCTTCTAATACTTGAAACTAAGACATTCTTCAAAATGGAAGGTGTCATTATCGAGACAACACCTAGTTCACTCTATGGCATAGCATATTGACAAAAAAAAAGTATGAAGAAAATAAAACTTCTATTGCCTTTTCGGCTTGTCATTGTAGAATATACAATGCAATAAGAGGAGTTTCATTTTGTTTTTGAGAAGATATAAAAATGATGCTGACCAAAGAACTAAATGACAAAACAAAGAATTCTTGGACCACCGTAAGAAAGCAAAAAGACTAGCAGGAATTGGTGGCCGCCTCCTCCCATATCTTCGCCAAGGAATTGTGGCTGCTACCTGGAGCAGCCCAATACATTTAGGGGCCTAAGGCGAACTCATTAAGAGATGTCTTTTTTCTTTCTATTTTGTCTTTAAAGTTTTTCCTACGGTGGGCTTTTTTTGAGCTGGAGCTTTAGGCAACCGCCTAGTCACCTAAGAGTTGGGCCGGCCCTGGTGTTGGGTACCCGGAGACTTGCGGTCCCGATCCCCGGCCCAATCGCCCAAAGGATGAAGTGTTGGTTCGGTTGACTTATGCCTTGGGACCGACTTGTGGGTAACGCCGCTCTTCTTGTTGCCTTTGGCCCTTACCTATGCTAGTCCGCACAAGGGATTCAGCAAGGGATATGAATCAATGATGTGGGAAAAAAACTGAGATTCAATTCCAAGAGGACAACGGAATTACAAGGAATGATTGGCCAAGGGACAAGAAGGGTCCTTGCCTATCCTAAGAACAATCTAAGGAGAGTGATGTTCTCCACATTAGCCCAAGCCTTTCGGCCGAATGACCCCTAAGGGACCTAAGGGATAACCCTTTACAATGACTCAAATTATGATAAAAGATGGATTGTTTTCTTGGCCCTAATGGCCTCTTCTTATAGGCCTAATGCCTTATTGGCGGAATGCCTTCAAAATTCAAATATCTTCCTACTTCGGCTGAATTCATTTGAATTTGAATTCAAATTAATTTAGCCATGTGTTGCATGAGTTGCTTGGCCGGCTTCCATTTGAATTTGAATTCCAACATACTAAGGAAGGTCTTCATGTTGATGCTTGCACCGGTCGCCATGTGTCCGCTGTGGCTTAAATGCTTGGCTTGATATCGGGCTGAAGTTGTGCCTTGTGCTTGTTGCCCCTTCACGCGGATTCTTGACATGGCATTCTGCCGGCCATCGGTTTGGCGGCCTGCTGCATTTAGGCCGTCCATGGATCTGCTCGCCAAATCTCTATGGGAGAGCCTGCGGGCTCCCCCTTTGATTCTGCCTTGGCGCACATGGGATTTGGCCGGACGGTTGCTTGGGCGCCGCTGCTGGGGTTGCTGCCATGTGGCGCGGCCAGTTATGGCCACGCGCCTTGTTGGGCGCTTCTGCTGGGCGCGCTGCCATGTGTTCCTCCTGGTTATGGCTGGGCGCAATGCTGGGCGCTTCTGTTGGGTGCGCTGCCATGTGTCTTGGCCTGCTGCTTCAGGCCGGGCGCACTTGTCTTGATGGCTGCAATGCTCGGTCGGGCGCCACTTGGACTTCGGCCAGATCCTTGCCTTATTTGTTGGGCGCACATGTGCCAAATGTTGGGCGCTTGCTTAGCCCACCCTTGGCTGTCTTGGGCGCAATGTGCGCGGGCTTGGATTTGATTGTCGCCCTTGACCCGCTTGTTTGGATTGAGCTCGGTCACTTGGTCGGCTGGCCGGACTTTGGACTTGTCGCGCTCGGGTCTTCTTCTTTTGTGCGCGCGTGCTTAGGTGCGTGCGCACGGGCTGGTGCCCTTGGACATCACCCATGACCATGCCCTTCAGTGGCATGCATGCAGCCGGGTGCTGCGCGTGTGCTGGATGCTGGCGCGGCGTGGGCTGGTGTCCTGGCAGTGCACCGAGCCACTTTGGCTGGGGCGAGATTCTGGCACCAGAACTTCGTCTGGATCCTATCATGGCGAGGTTCTGGTCGGCCTGGCGCTGGGGTGTTGGCCGGCCCGGCTGAAGGATGGGCGCGCGCAGGGGCGCGCGCTGCTGGGACGCGCGCCTGCTGTGGCTGGTGCACGCGCGGTTGGCCGCGCGTGGATTGGATGGGCGCGCAGTGGCCTGCGCGCTGCTGTGGGCGCGCGCAGGGCACTTTGCGCGGCTGCCGCGAGCTGGGCACGCGGATGGCCGTGCGCGGCTGCTATGATCGGCCCAGAACCTCGCGCGGGCGTTGGGCCGCCTGCTTTCCACTGCTTGGGCAGACTTCCAAGCAGTGGATGTTGGCTACTTCTTGGAGTTGGCTGAGGTTGGGCTCGGCCAAATGCTCCGGATTGGGGCTCGGCGGATCGGGGTCTCCATCACTTGGCTGCTAGTTCGTTTCAAGAGAATTCTAGGTAATATTTCATACTAAAAGATAAACATGGATGACAAATTAAAGTATCTAAGAAGTAGAATTTTCAGCTACGCGAGAGAGAGACGTGGAGCTGAAGAAGTTGGTACGAGCAAATATGCTCTCAACCTCCCCCAAGGAAACTTCCACCAAAAAAAAAAAAAACCTCAAAAGGGATTAAAAAAATAATGGGCACATAGCCGACGGGTCCCACCAATGGATCATCTACACTTCTTTCTTAGGTCTCACGACATTATCAGAAAAAGAAAGAGAAATAAAGACACCGAAAGTAGGTGCATTTCGACCAGATTGGACGCACAATTATACTGTAAACCATACGTGTCATGTGATTCCTCGGCTCGGGCTGCTTTTTGGGGCAGTTCTGGGTCTCTGTAAGCATTTTCGTGAAAGAAAGAGCAAGGACAAAAAGACGTTGCCGAACCTTCCCCTTCGTCGACAGGCGATGGAAGCCGCTAACGGCTGGCTCTTCATGGGATGGCAGTTTCTGTAATAAAATCAAATTCTTTTCTGAAGAAATTAATTGATATAAACTAAGAAAATACGAAGAAGAGTCTAAGAGACTCAAGGGATCGTGCTAACCCGGCGCGAACGGCCCGACCGCCTCCCCGACGGAGCCA
Source organism: Phoenix dactylifera (assembly GCF_009389715.1). Taxonomy (NCBI): domain Eukaryota; kingdom Viridiplantae; phylum Streptophyta; class Magnoliopsida; order Arecales; family Arecaceae; genus Phoenix; species Phoenix dactylifera. Next base: position 11,169,639 of record NC_052392.1, on the reverse strand, counting down.
CGGGCTACAGCCGGTCGCCCACCTAATTCGACCCGGTTCTCCCAGTCACTCCTTTTCAAATTAAAATCCCAAAATCCACGCTTGCTGTCTCTCTCTTTCTCGCCTCTCTTGTCCCTCTCCCTGTGTCGCTTGCCGGGGACCGCCGGCTCGCCGTTATCCTCCACCTACTTGAAAGCTCGGATCGGAGGGTTCTCGCCAGCCTCCAGGGTTTCGGGAACTCGATTTTGGAGCCGGCAGGTGGATTCTAGGGTTTTGGAGGGGTTCTTGGTGCCATGGAAGGGGCTTTGCAGAGGCGTGGAGATATTGGAAGGTAGAAATTTGGGAAGGCGAGCGTTTGGGTACGGTCTTTGAGTTGCATTCGGCAATGCTGGATGAAATCTCCGCTCTTTCTAGGGTTTGTCCACTGGATGGGAAGTGGAGACGTTTCCGAACCCTAATTGCTGTTCTATGTGGAGCTTAGGGTTTCATCTGTGTCGATTTGAGCGGTGGATGGATCGGAGCCTTCACCATTAGTTTCGTCTGTGGATTGGTTCGAAGAAAGAGAGATTCGTGACGTTTCTTTTGGAGAAAAGGAATCTTGGGATAGCGAGAGGATTTTGAGCTGGGGCCGCTGAATCAAGCCCTAGGCATGTTAAAAATTGGAGAAACTAAGAGATCTTTGTGAGCATTTGAGCTGAGATCGGAGGATCAGCGAGTAGTTTCTTCAATGTCAGGGGCCCCGAAGGTCCGGTCCATGAACGTCGAGGATGCTGAGGTGAGGCCAGTCCTTGGGCCCGCTGGCAATAAAGCAAGGATGGCAGGTACGGCTCGGAAGCCTGCTTTGAAGCCTGTGCGGAAGGTGGAGAGAGCAGAGGTCGGGGCAACAGAGAAGAAGGCTTCCCCTCGAGCAGTTGATTCACCACCTCTAACACCACCTTTTAGTGCTTCCTCGGTTCTAAGGAGGCATGAGCTGCTTATCCGCTCCAATTTGTCACTCAATGCTTCTTGCTCCTCGGATGCTTCCACTGATTCCTTCTGCAGCCGGGCGTCCACCGGGAGGATTGGGAGGCTGAGTCTCACTAGTCGCCGAAGGCAGAGCATTTCCAAGCCAGAAAAGATGGGTGTGAAGCTGGGAAAGATTGTTCCTGATGGCGTTTCATTGTCTTCGCCGGAAATTTTCAAGGGAAAGAGGAGGTGTGCATGGGTGACAGCAAATGCTGGTGAGTTCTCTATTTTGGTCATTGTGAGTGGCTTGTGTGTGGCTCGGCTTGTGTTGTCTCTCTTGTAATTACAATAATTATGTGGAAGTACCTAGAACCATTTCACGAGTTAATGTCTACAAAACTTTTTCATACTGTGAGGAAACAAATGTTACCATTTGCATTTTTGCGATCTTGCAGCATCGTCATATAAACCCTTTGGTGTTCCTTTTACTCTCTTAACTTAAGCAATTCTCCTTTTTTCTCCCTTTCTTTCTCTCCTCTTTCACAAATTGTAATTTTGAGGACTGATTAATTTACGTAGAAAGATATTTTGTTTGGGGTGGGAATCTACGATAGCTTGGTAAGGCTAGTGTCTTCTTCACACTAGCTCAGGATCTTTTTTTTCTGTTGTTCGGGATTCATGCAAATGGTATTATCTAATCTACAAAATTTTTTGAAGGGTACATGCTTTTGATACTATAGTATGTTTGCTTGTGAAATAATGTACACTGCATATTTATGGAAATTTAATGCAGTTTATCCTGTATCTGGGGTTTCTATTAGCAAATTTGGCATGCCTTTAATTATACTTTTAGGTATATTTAGGTGCATTTGTATGGTGGCAAGTTCATGGATGCATTAAAAATGTTAGGGTAGTGGATCTGGACTATCAGATTTTAGTAATTAAAAGAATGCTGCGAGAGTTATCTGTATTCACATAAATGTAAAGCACCTTCTATTTTCTGGCATCTGTTTTGTTCTAATCCACAACATTTGCTGGTTTTAGCCCTTCAGGTTCCTTGAGCATCATCTTGGTTCAAAAAACTTGCCAACTAGGATATAGTCCTTCTACATTGATTCCAAAACAATGATGATGACAAAATTTTGAGTATAGTGGTTGGATTGCCACATTTCTTGGTCAACCTGGAACTTCTTCCCCATGCAAGTGAGAGATTTGCTAACGGGCATAATCAAGTTCCACTGGTATGATGAAAGCAAAATGTCTCAGCCTATCCGCACGCTGAAGTGGTTCGAGTATCTATAATTACTTCTGAAACAAAATCCTGTTATGCCACATCTTTTGTCCCAGTCTCATTGACCTTAATAATTTTACATATTTTTTTGGAGCACTTCTGTCATTTAAAATTTAAGAGGGTAGCTCCCCCCCCCCCCCCCCCTCTCCTGTTTTTTCTGCATGTGTTTCTTTCATCTAAAAACATTTGAGCTTACAGTCTTGTTGATGGCTGACTTGTCCGATGCACAAGCCAGCCTGGCATATGATCAGGCCAACCCATCTTTCAGGTCAACGGTCAAATTTCTCAACAGTAATGCTTGGCAATTTGAGTCCACTTATCAAGTAAGATAAAGGACAAATTATTCACAAATTTTCCATTTTTTAATTCAAATTGGTCCATAATTTATTATAACGTCTGTATGCCAAGAACTTCAAACATCGTATGCATCTTTAGTATTTCATTGTAATATAAAGCTGATCGTGGGCTGGGCTTGGGCACAAAAAAATGTCAAATTTTATGTAGGCCCAGCCTGAAGCCCGATTAAAAATGAATAGAGTTTAGGCCCGAAGCCTGTCCCATGATCAGCTCTACTGTAATATTTTTGCATACATGAAATGGGAATGGAAGAGGCACTTAATGTCTTTTTCTTCTGTTTTTGCTATGACATTGTGTTTACAATTGGAATTGTGATTCCTTCTCTATTATTGAACTATTCCAAGCATTTCTTATCTAGTAACTTCCAGAATATCATCCAGATTATCTGCTTGTTTTGTAAGGTGTGGTGTGATTTTATCTTCCCAGATGAGCTGAACTTATTTATTGCTGCCTAATAATACATATAAAATCTCTTCATTGGCTAGTGATTTAGTTTTTCAATGGATGTTGGCTTTCACTTGGTGCTCAGCAGTGGGTATTTGAGGTTGTATATTGCTCGTGTTATTTTTTTCTTCTCAGTTCATACTGCATCGGGCCTGCTATTCTCTTCTTGCATCATCATATTCTTTCATAATAAGATATAGAAAATGGACATAAGCGTACCTCAAGGAGGTGTTTTATTAAAATAACAAAAAACCTTGTGGTGTACCAGGTCTCTTTGTTTATGCGTCAGGTACATGCAGACCTTGGCTGTGCCTTTTAGATTAGGAATCTGCAATAACTATGCCGCCAAGATGATTTTCTGTTAACTGCTTGAGCACGAATTCCATATAAAAAACCTAAGCTTTGTAATCATAGGTTCTAGGCACAGTCCTCCTCCTTTTCAAAACCTAACTTAATGCTACTGTTCTTGGATGAGTTCAAGTGATAACTGATGTATGTCTAGGGATGTTGTATTAAGACATTTCTAACAGAAAAGATAAAATTATTGTAAACCTTTTTGCGGCTTTATTTCTTGCAACTTCTTGATTCTGATATGATTTCTTAATGTTCCATATTATAGCGATGGATAGATCATAAATGGCTTTGCGTAACACCAAAGGGATATTAGTTGAATGGAATTGGGATGTAGATGGAAAATAATGAAATAGAGACATTTTGAAGTTCTATACTAAGGATCATAAGCTTGTTTAGGTCATTTGACATATATTATTGAACGGCAACTACCTCATTAACATTTAAAAAACAAATTTACTACAATATAAGATTAAAATTTTAGATACCATTTTCCTCTGTTTGTATTACTTTCTGTTTACATGACCATCACATGTCATGAAGTAAGGCCTGACTCACAAAAGAGGATCTCCAGGGAGAAGTTGAGAGTGACCAGAAATTTACATGATTTGCTTTTTTATATTAAAAATTCTACTTTTCTGCTTCATTTCCTCTATGTCAGTGTTTTTCCAAAACAAGTGCTGTGAAATGGGCTAGAATTGGAAGCTTTTATTTTGTTTTAATATATAATTTATCCCTTTTTCTGCTTCATGATCAGTCGGACTGCATTGGCATCTATTTTGTGTTCTCTGATGTCTTAATACATTGTAGATGAGTTTTGCGAATGCTTGCACTGATTAGGCGGTGAAGTGTCACTGGAACTGGCCTCCCTGCAACCACCCTTTCCTGGATTTTGTTGTCAGAATATTTGCCAGCACATGTAGTTATGCTGTTTTGTTAAGGGCCAGACCCTACTCTAAACATTGGATAATTCACCACCGCAGTTTTCATGACTCCGATAATCTCCTTATATCAAGTACTGATATTCTCCAATTGGCATATCTATAAAACATATTTGGAGAAGGTGTTTGCTTAACTATGTCAAGTCAGGCACTCCCTGTTGGTTGAAAGTTTACATACTTTGGTGATAAAAGGTCATGACACATCTGATTGATGAAAACCAAACCTGTAAGTGGCTAGAACAGTAGAATTGTATTATTATTATTTTGAGTGTTCTGCTATAAAGCTTTATTGCTTCATGCTTTTGCAACTAAGTTAAAAAATTTATAAGCACATAATAAGGTTAGCAATATTGTATAGATATAATGTTGGATAATATACAATCTAAGGTGATAATAAATTTGGTTAGGGTGGTGATAGTCACATTAAGAAATGGAAAGCATAGGGGCTGTATCATTTAAGGCAATGTTGCCAAACATGTCTATATGGTCTTGGTACACTAGAAAGTGGAGGAGCTGCATTATTTAATGTAATGTGATTATGGGTTAGATGGTCTAGTGGAGAGATTCATTAAGCCAACCCTTACTAATGTTGATGGTTATGGTTGCTTTATTTGCCTTTTTCCTTTGATGCGCTATATTTATGTTGTTTCTATTCAGTGAGAGTGCTTATGCTATTCATATCTTCCACTTCTCAGCCTTAAATAATGTCGATTGTCTGGTCAGAAATAATGAATTCTATCTTATCAATGTTCATTTGTAGCTTCTTCTGTGCTGTTGTTCTTAAAAATATTCTTGGTTTATCTGTTATAACAGATCCTTGTTATGCTGCCTTTCATGATGAAGAATGGGGAGTCCCAGTACATGATGATAAGTATGCAATCTCAACTCTAATCTCACTTTGCTTGGTCAGCAAGAAGTTAATATTTATTTGTTTGTCAGATCACAGAAAGTGATCTTTGGTGTCTAAAAATCTCAAAAATATATACAGGAAACTGTTTGAGCTGCTTGTACTATCAGGTGCATTGGCCGAACTTTCATGGCCTGCAATTCTCAGCAAGAGACACATATTTAGGTAACTCTTGCCTCTGGCATGAGACTCTATTGTATTCCTTTTCAAGTATATGATCTTACCACCTTCTTGGACATACCTTTTCACAGGGAGGTTTTCATGGATTTTGACCCAGAATTGGTTTCTAAATTAAATGAGAAGAAACTTATAGCACCAGGAAACACTGCCAGCTCGCTTTTATCAGAGCCAAAGCTGCGTGCCATTATTGAAAATGCACGCCAAATACTCAAGGTCGATTCCTCTCTCTTTTCTTTTTTGTTTTCTCACTATCCTTATCATTATAATTGCAATTATATAGTTATTTGGGTGCTTGGAATTATTCCTGCCTGCATTAATGCATACTACTTTGGGATAAGCCACTGGTTGGTTTGTGTTTTTCTTCTATGATATGAGCATCGGTTAATTGCAAAACTCATTGGATAATTATTGAGAAAGTAACATGATGTATGCTGACTATTCAGGGTCTATCATCATAAGTATGCCATTTGGCAATAGCAATCGGTCCAGTTTCAAGTAATCCTTTTATTCTACTTCGGTACAAATTGATGACAGTTACTTTTGGTTCTACCGGTGTAGATCATAGCAGAGTTTGGATCATTCAGTTGGTACTGCTGGAGCTTTGTGAACCAGAAGCCCATCATGAGCAGATTTCGCTACCCACATCAAGTCCCAGTAAAGACTCCGAAGGCAGATGTTATAAGCAAAGACTTGGTGCGAAGGGGTTTTCGGAGTGTTGGACCAACAGTCATCTACTCCTTCATGCAGGCCTCAGGGATAACCAATGACCACATCATCAGTTGTTACAGATTCGGGGAATGTATATCAGCTGCCGCATCGGTAGATGAGGATGAAGGGAATGCTATCATGGCTAAGCATAAGGTGGAGGAGAATACGAAGGCAGGCGAGAAGGCGGGGAACCTGGACTTGGACTTGTCTGGAGCTGTGGATGGACTGAGCATCTCATAGCAGATGGGGGCAGGGTATTGGGTGGGTTTGGAGTTTATAATATCTTTGTACAATTAGACTGGCTGGTGGCTGGCCCTTTCTTGGGAATGAGGGGATCCTCTGTGTAGATATTTGTGAATTTTATGCAATCTTGGTTTGCATATGTCATTGCTGCCGTCAGAGGAAGTATACATGTACTCTTATGTGTAGTTTTTGTTGGTGCTGTTTTTTTAGTTGCTGTGGGGCGGGGTGAGATTTTTTAAACAATCGGAGAGCTCAGTATTTACTCGCAAAGTGGGTATGGGCGGCCAGGCTATTTGACGGTTTTCGATGCTATCGAACGTCAGAAAAGTAGAACAGAACTTACTGATATTTTTGCTCAACTGGTTGATTCTAATCTCTTTCGAGGTGAATGATTATTTGGTTATTGGAGTAAGATGGGCAGTAAGGAGGAAGAAAGGAGCTAGATTTCTTGGAAGGGTTTAAGGCTGAAATTAAGATAGACATTAATCATCAAGTGAATGTCATAATCTCTGGATTTCCAAGAGGATTTGCTGTGAATATTTTATGACGACCAGGTTGTGCCAAACAGCGGAGTGTGCAACCAAATCTTGAAAATGAAACCACAGGGCTGCCTTTATGCGGAAACAAAGGACAAAGATCTTGAAATTGTGAAATTATTAGGTGCATCAGATCAGGTGAATTCATTCCATCTAAATATGGCGGTACAAGAATGATACCAGAATATTCCCTTCCATCTAAATATGGCGGTACAAGAATGACACCAGAATATCCCCTCGTCGGAAAAGCAGAAGTTGTCACTTTCATGGGCTTTGTTATTAATCATGGAAAGAAATGGAAAAACAAAGTGGTCGCAGTGCAATCGTATAATTTGGCATAATTTGGGCCATGAATGAGATGGAACATGCACCGTATCATAGTCTTCAAGGTCCGATAGTGTGTCCATCTTGCATGCGTACCATGAATAGCAGCACTCGACCATCGTCAAACATCTACCTGCGGCTGGTACGATACACATCCAGTCCATTTCATTGCATGTACCGCTGCAAACACTAGCCTGACATTCCAAATGATCTCTTAGGTTGCATGTCATCTTTCTACAACCAGAAGGCAGCACCCTCCAGAGCCCCAACACTGTTACATTTTATCCAGTCAAGTTTGATGTGGCAGATGCAGTTCCTGATTGCACATTTAACAAAAATATACAGGCTATAGAGCTAGGCCTCACCATTAAAATAACTCTGTTGAGACCCTCCCCCCCCACCCTCAAAAAAAAAAAAAAAAAAAAAACCTCCTTTGGAACCAATACATTTGAAAAAAATGTCTTTTGTAGTATGATATTGGGAAATTAGAAGCAGCTCAACAACTGCACTGAAGGAAAGTATTTATATAACATAGGCATCCAATAGGAGTGAAAATAAAGAAAATACAGCAGAATGATATAACAAACTAAATGGACCTATCCATTCACGAGTTTTCGACCGGAACTATTGCGCAGTTCCCATTTGAACGAGGCTGCTGAATACCTCCTGAATTTTTACTGCCAGCGTTTTCTGAAGTTGCACTTAGTCCCATAGTTAGAAGAGTCTGGGCAGATTCTATTGCTTTCTCACCTCCAAGCTCTTGAACCTGCTCATTAGATACCTTCCCATCCACATCCGGCAACCATTTGGTTGTGGGTGTTTCATATAACAAGGGGACATTTTTTGGTGTTTGCTCATTAGTGGTCATAGCAGTCGCAGCAGCAGCGGTAAGAAGAGCGCTATCAGGTGGATTGCTGCCATCTTTTAGGGGTGGCAACTCATGGTTGTGCTTGCCTTCATATGTTATGAGCAAAGATTTTGCATCCTCAGAAGACCTCTCTACATGTTTACGTACAGGACATCCAATATGGGTGCACCTATAGTAGCTTCTAGAACACATTAATGAGAAGGATTAGGTTCAAGGGAAAGATTATATCGCTTAAACAAATTGGAATAAATTAGCAGGCACCAGCAGCATGCATATAATGATTTTACAATTAGACTTGAGCATTAAAGCATTCTAATTTGACCTCAAGACATAGTTTGTAAACTACCAGGCATCTAATATAGCCAAGTTCTTGATGCAGGATGACCAAAGAAATCTTCACAAACAGGTAAAAACTGAAGAAACAAAAGATATTCTTCTATACAACTTCTGAACCAAAGATTTTTTTTTTTTTAATGGCCAACCAAAGGCTTACTCTGTTCTGAAGCAAGATCTTAGAAACCTCGAATGCAACAAGGAGGCTTTTCCCCAGCAACCTTTTGCATGTGGAATTTTTTTGTTACCTATCTATTTATTTACTGTATGTTGAGACTCGTTGTTTCTTAGTACTCTACCATCACTCATGAGATTAAATAATTAAGAACAACAAAAAAGTGGCAATACATTTGCAATAACAAAAAAAATCCATGATCTTTTTTTTTTCTTTTGGGGGCACAGAAATGGTGCCAGGGGGCAACAAATCTGCAGCACTTCTCAGATAACTTCTACTTTTATTCATATACCAGCACAACGTAATTGCAATGAAATGGGCAGGAAGACCAACTTGCAATTAAAATTTTCAGTGTATGCACAATTTTTTTACTGAGACCTCTGCAAATAAATCCTGAATAATCTAAAATTTGTTAAGTAATTAACAAAGTGATAGATACAAAATTTAAATTTACCTTTTCATTCACAATAACACAAACCTTATTCCTGTTTTTTTTTTTTTTTTTTTTTTTTTTTGCTAAAAAAAAGGGGAAGGGGGGAGGAAGGGACAAGCCCACCCCCGCGTAGCAGCCCCGACCACTGGGCCCCCACCCCGCCAGGAAACCTTATTCCTGTTTTACTAATGGTATTCTACCAATACTTTTTTGGCAACCAGTTTGAACTAATGAACATTTCAGAGGGACAAGTTTGCCTAGGTGCATGAGTTGCGCTAATGCTCAAGTATGTAGGTTTTCAATAAATTTGGTCATTAAATGCAACTTTATTGGGAAAAAAAATTGTAATACCTATCATTTCTCACGAGGCTGGTTAGGACCCAATAGCCCAATAACTCTTCTGAAAGAGACTTCTTCAATAAATCTAACAGTTCAACAAATTATCTTCTTCAATTTTTCCAAAAAAAGAACTAACAATGTCAAGATGTTCTCACAAGTAACAACTTATGACCTCCTAAGTACAGGCCAGTAATGAATCCAAAATCTGATCTTTAATTTAAACAAGCCTGACCTTGGTCCAATTTCTAAAGAACCCTATACTCGTAATACAGATCAAATCAGTTTTGCAATTAAACAACTTATGAAATTATTCATATGAATCCTCAATTTTAAAGGCTCATTATTCATCTTCTGATGGTAGAATTGAGACTTCAATCCTACTGGAACGGTACTAGCTCAACTGAATAGTCCAGAATCAGAAATGATACATATTTGCGTGCATGCATGTGTACCAGCTCAGCCTTCTTACTGAGCTGATGATTGGGAATGACCTTCCTCTTCTTGTCATAATATTATTCATATTCACATTATTCCTCTTAGGGAGAAGTTAATCCAACTAAATGCTTTGGAATCTGTACCCTACAATTCTTTGGTAAAGTAAGTGTCTTCATTATTTCAAAGCATTTGCCTTCAGATTTTCCAATCACTTCTTTTGCTATCTTTTAAATACAAAATATGAAAGATTCAATACATGTAGGCTTCATGCTCTAATCTCCCTTCTCTAATATCTAGGCTTTATAAGGATTTTCTGGTTTCGACTTGAATTTTGTTGTGAAACCCTTGTTTGCATCAACACCTAATTTTTGTTGGTCCTCACTGACAGGCAACATGATGAAATGGTAAACTCATATGAGTCTGACCACTTAAAATTCAGAAAATTAACTAAATTAGTCACATGACCGATCCAACCAAAGAGAAAACCCTAAGAAAAAGAAATACCTAAACTACTATGAGACCCCTAAACTTAAAATTAACTCCTTTTGGGGTTTCTCCTCATAGAGACACCTCTATAAGACCCTAGCAAGATATCTAGTTCTATTATACCACTGTTAAGTTACTTGGGGGAAAATAGTTCTTTGTTCTTTCAACTTAATCATTTCTATTTTTCCTTCTTTTCTTTCTTCTGAATACTATCATGAATAGAGCTCAAAGGAACTGAAACATCTTTTGTGCTTGAACTTTACTTCCTCGATAAGTTGCTTCAATTAGACTGCAATTATTACTAATGTATTACCACAAAGACAAGAAAATATTCTATACATGCTCATGCAAAGGTCCTTGATTTTTCTTTCTTTTGAAAAAGGAGGCCCTCAAATTGATCTGGGAAGAAATCAAACAGCATTCCAAGACCAGCCAAGCCTGAATCAAATGTCCCAGACAAACAAACACAAAGGAAGTATTCAACTCTAAGTTATTCATAATTGTACTCAACCCATTTACACTCCTACAACCAAAATTATGTGATGCATAGAGAGAAAAATGCCAATCATGTATCTACTTGGGCATATGCACACTATATTATGTTCTAGTAAACAATTTTTAAGGTCATTGTCAAGCAGATGGATTGAAAGCAAGCACTGTACCTCAATAGCACCTTACAGTCCAGGTCTTAGGCACTATATAGAACTATTTCACTGTTCATGAGGTTAGAGTAAATTGCATACATGATTTAGACGCCTTCCGCATGAACAATTCGTACAAACTTATTCTTAAAGTAATAATCATAATGTTAGATTGTTAGTTATAACAAATTATGATTGTTCTAAGGAAAATATTTGGTCTAAGATAGCAATTAGAATCACCATAGCACATTTTTCCAATTTGGTAGTTCAAAACTAACTGATTAGACCATGTAATAATTTCATATCTAACCAAATTCTACATATTCCTTTTGATGGATATGCAAAAAATTAGAAATCGTCCAAATAATAAATATGAATAAGTGGCAAAACCTGGGATTTGGATTTCCTTTCACAAATTTCCGCCCATACTTCCTCCACCTGTAGCCATCACTTGTTAGGCTCACATCACATGCTGTCTGCAATATAACTTTAGTCTCTCTAATAGTTTTGAGTACAGGAGCTAGATCAAGAATGGTGTTTTCAGTGCTTCTGCTTTACAAAGAAGAGAAACTTTTAAGCACAATTGTAGCATTAGAACTAAAGAATCAAAATATTAATATATCTTAACTACTTGCCTTCTCTTTGGATCTGGTTTATCACCAAGATCTTCTTCAGTCTTCACCGCAGAATCTCCTTCATGGCCATCTGAACAGGGTAAATGTTGTTCGAGGGTTTCATTACCAGAACTGTGCGGTAGTTTAGATGCAGAAGAAACTGTTGCATTATTTTCTGCTCCTGGAAGATCTATTTTTTTATTTACCACAGATGGGGCACTACGTTTTGCCTTTCTCTCTCTAGAGCTTCTAACTCTCAGGGGTGGTTCATGATTGTGACAGCCGCTGTAAACTATGTCAGCGACATGGCCATCTTGACAGCATTCGACCTTCTTCTTAACAGAACAGTTAGCATATGCACATCTATAATAGCTTCTGATATTCTCGCTGTTCTTCACCTGTTTCTGACCATATTTCCGCCAGTTGTAATCATCATCTGAGCTAGTCTTTTCATCGTCAGAGCTTGTCTTTACAACAATAGAAGCAGACTGAGGTTTCTGGTCAGATGAAGGTGGCTGCTCCATCTGTGGTGCACAGGCATTGTTCCCTGCTACAGGCAATGGGTCTTGTTGCAATGGCAACAGAGTAATGTTGGATATTTGAGGTTGTGTTACAGAGTTTCTTAAGAACTCTGATGAGGAAGAGGGATATGCTTTTTGCAATTGCATCAGTGCCTGAGCCATGACAGATGCCAAGACTGCTTGATGCGTCATTGCAAACTGCCCCTGGAAAAAAGACAAAAATGAAAATATTGCAGTTATGGACATCCCATTATACAAAATGCTGACAATTTAAGTATTTCAAACAACAAGAACTAAGGAACACTGTTCAGAGGGAAGTGGCAAACTGGCCCGCTCATCAACTTGACTTGCCACTACATTGATAACTAACAACATGCAGAATTTCATGAAAGTGACAAACAGGGAATTGAATAGTGACATGAAATACATGGTGATCTGAACCTATGATTAAGAGTCCATGTTTGTTTACTGAAATCATATGTAGGGTAAATAAAAGAAAAGTATTTACAAATTTCCAGGGCATTGGATAGCATTTTACTTTAAATAAGAGGATCTACATCAACTATAATTGCTGAATATCAATAAACTTTGATAATACTTCTCAATTTTTGCAACTTACGTTCCGCATGAGCAAATAAATCCTGGGTCCAGAAAATCTTTCTAAATTCATCCAACCAGGGACTGCAACATTTACATAATTCAATTTTTTTTCTACATAAAACATAATTGGACAAAAAGCACTTGCCAAATAAAATAATCCAAAAAAACAGGAATTATTCAGCCCTACAATCAAAAACCTGAGTTTTACCCAAGAACTTTTTAAAAATCAAGTTAAACAAGTTCCATCAAACAAGTTCCTTCAATATCAGCCTATATGAGAAGCCACATTAGTAATAAATAAAAGAGAATATTGAAAGCTAAGCCCTTACTGGAATTTTTCTTATTTGAATATTTATTCTTTGAAAAGTATATCATTGATAAGTGCCTCTGCAAAAGTCTAAAAAATTTACAACTAGACCCTTCCCACCATCCTGCTTTCATTTTTTTAACATTCTAACCTTAGTTTAGTTAGGCTAAAAGTTAACTTGACTAGTCTGTTAACTATTTCCCCCCCATTATACATAATTTTTCAAATATTTTAAGACAAATATTTGAAATTTTGTGCAAATATTTTATATGCATATTTTACTTTCTCACTTGTAAAAAAAAGGAATTAAGCACTTTGAGAACAGTATATATGCAAAAGTCCTCGAAGGGACCAAATGGTAAGATAATATGGTAAAATCACTTCTTGTTTGGAGGATGTTATCTAATCACATGAATGGTTATGCAATTTTTATATTTTGGAGTGTATTCATGCAAAAATCCTTTTTCACTTTATCGTGGTCCGAAAATTAATTAATTGATATATTTTTATGCTTTACATTTGAATGAAGCTGCGGAAATACATGAAATTGCAACATAGAAGTTACCTTAAGGCTAGATCCTTCAAGATAAGTATCAAGGGCATGGAAGCAAGGAAGGAGGTCCTCCAAATGAACTAGATAGGGATGAGCTGGTCAATGATAGTAAATCAGTAAATCATAAGTTGATTGGAGCTCATTACATTCCTGTTTTCATATTTATAAATTTTTCAGAAAAGCTATTTAATCATTATTTCCCATATGGTTTATCATCTTATGTATCTATAATTCAATTTCGAAATTATATATGCACATACACCCTCATGTCTAGCAGATGCATGCAAAATCTACCTTGACTCATCTGCCCTTCTATTTAAATGCAGCATACCTATGCTGATGGTGGTCAGTCATGTCCATCTCAATTTAAGTTCATGAGATGGCGCCTATTGCTACGTATATGGAGGAAGAATATGATGCTAGATTTGCATAGCTAGTCAAAAAACAATGTTTCTCATTGAGAGACATCCAAATACTAGTTCAGCAATATCAAATTCAGTTTAAGTTAAAAGCTGCTTTAGTACTATAGCTATTCTGGCATGTTATTTGCATGTTTTCAGGAAGACGTATATCTTTCCATGCTAATGATGCATAGTGGCAGGCCATCTTTTTGCAGGCACAAACACAACATGTGATGCTCTAATCCTTACTCTGCACATCTCAGAGACTTTCAAATGGTTAGCATGGTCGGACATTATTGGGATTTAGTAAGTGTAGCATGCTGTTGCATAATCCGATAGGTCAGAATCCATAACAGATTCAATGACCTAACAAGCTAATATCTTCTTCCTTGTCATTAATGGATAAGATTGCTATGCGACAGACAAACATATTTATCATATAAATAAAATGAAACAGCACGAAGAATCAACAGAACCAGCACAAGCACAAGCAAGAGAACAAGTCAACAACTGTTTCGAGATGACTCCAGCAAAAAGAAGGGTTCTCGTGCAGCAGTATAACTTATTCTATTGAATGCCGCTTTTGGGGGCTGAACTTGTCAGCTTTTCTTAGCAGAACTTTCTTGTTCGTTTTGGTCAACTATTTCATATATTAATAATCTCCAATTCCAATAACAAACGCATATCAGCACAAGGTTTCATGCAATTCTTTTTTCTTTTCTTTTTTTTTTAAAAAAAAAACCCAACCAGCTGCCGTTCTAAAATTAGAAAGATAATATCGAGAAAAGGTAAAAGTTTGAAACTAAAGAATTAGGCAAAAAAAAAATGGAAGACTTGGAAGAACAATCGGAGACACAGACCGCGAGCCCCGCGGCGGGGGCGATGTAGCAGGGGATGGTGACAACAGGCACGGTGAGGAACGGGGCGACACCGGCGCTCCCCGGCGCCGCCGATGCCATGGCCCCCGCGAGGAGCTGCGAGAAGGAGCGACGGTCGCCGGCGCTTCCTCCATCTCCGCCGGGTTGGGAGGAGGAATCGGGTGAGCCGAGGGTTTTGGAATCACCCCCCTCAGCCTCAAGAGGAGGACAAGAAGAGCTCTCCGGAGACCCCTCTCGATCGGCCTTGTCGTGCTCCGGAGCTCCAGAGCCTGGCTCCTCCGCCATGGGAGCTCCCCGAAGCCTCCGGGGAAAGGGAGCCGGTTTCCGATTCTCCGGCGACTCGGAGCCCCGAAGCGAAGCGGGATGAGTTCAAGAATATAGAGTGGGTTTCGTGCGTTTGAGAAGAGGGTTGGAGAGAAGAGAGAGAGAGAGAGAGAAGGCGAGGGGGGCAGGGCATGTGATCTTTGGACTGGTGTTGACCAGGTGGATTTGGGGGGCCGGGGATATAATAGAGGCTTTGACGGCGGTTTGTTTTCCGTTGGTGGGAGAGGAGACTTTAGAGGGGATAAAGGGGGCGGTGGCGCCTTGGGGGGTTGACGGATTTGGTGATGGCAGGGACGGCCGTTTGTCTTCGGGGTTTGACCTCCGTATAGTACACAGGGACCCGTTTTCAAATCGTCTCGGCGTTTCTGTCCTCCTGCTTTGTTTTGGCGTAAGAGCGGGGATGACCATGAGATTTTGAAAACGCCAAATTTATCACGAATTAAATCCTTAACGACCTCCCCCTTCGCATATATCCATTTGGAGAAGCGTACCGAACTCAGATTGTGGTCAAACCCAATTAACTATTGTAATTCACGACGCCTTAATATTACGGTTGAAAAGAATTAATATAAGAGACAAAGATCACATTGCAACACCTTCAGAATTTGAAGACCCAAGTAATCATCTTCAAGGGTGAGGGAAGGGTGCTTGGATGGAGGGCCACCCTACAGGTAGAACACCTGGATGCTACCAGGGAAGAGTTGTTAGTTTAGCATTATTCAATTTAACTTTGGTTATGCTTCGGTACAAGAGAAAAAAAAAAAATTATAGCATGCGCTGTATGCACGAGCATGGCTTTGCACGCCCTAATAGCCGATTGCTGTAGGCTGATCACCGAGATAAGTACGGGATGAATGGAACCCATATTAATGCATCTTGGTGATTGGTGGCATGCACCAACGTGGTAGTGCATGCAATAATTTCGATGTAAGACCATGATGAGCTCATATAGGTTATTATGCACAACAGCGTTATTCATACCATCATTCACACTTGATCACTTTTGCTTTGCTCCAATGCTCGTCCTTTTAGGGTGTTTGGAAAACATTGATTTAATACAAAGTGGTATAAGCGCATAGGAGCACAATGGCACTAATACATCAAAAGGTAAACAAGCATATATGAATAACAATTCTCGTTATTAATATTCAAAAGGGTCAGATTTGTCTAAAAAGCCGTACAAATGGTTGGAGATAATTCTTTCAAGCCACGCTCATCATTATGGAAATTTGGTAATTTGCGGTATCTTCAAGTGAAATATTCACTTTTGATCACAGTTCATGTTACACAAGCCTCTCTAATCAATAAATTATAGAGATAGGCATTAATCCAACAAGAACATTAGTATTATTGCGCCATCTGATACTCTGGCAGGAGATCCTGAGGTATTTTTCATTGATAAACTGTGATGTTTGATGCTCGCCTAGTAGCTTGGCCTCAAGTCTGAAAAGTTTAGCAAGGTTTCAATGCAGTTCAATCTCAAGGCAGGATGCAAAAAAAAAAAAAAAAGAAGGCCTGTAAGTAGAGCCTAGCTTTTGCATCCAAGAGATCTTCATTGCAGCAGCTTCTGAGAAAGCAAGCAAAAAGACAAAAAAAAAGCTCGAGTAAAGATGATTATTTTCCTCAAGGAAAAAAAGGAGATCATTTTAGAACTAACTTATTGAACTATCATGTTGCAAGTTCACATATCCTTGTTTTGGAATTTAGTCCCACTTCCCTCTCTTGGTTACTAAACATAGCAACTCTGATTCAATATTGTCAGCTGAAAAAGAAAAAAAAAAGAAAAAAGAGAGATTGAACCAACATCGAAGAATGGAATGGAAGAAATCTTTTAATGCTGTGGAAGCCATAGGATCATATTAGCTCATCTCAAATGAAAAGTTTATTTTATGAGATAAAAAACAGACCACATCAACTTTAGCCCTAACAAACAAAAGTGGCTCTTCTTAGTCACTGCGTTATAGATCACTTCACAAGATGAGCCCAAAAATCTTTCCTTTTTAACTGACAAGTACTGAATGAACTTAACCATGCAAAGGAGCAATAAATACATCATCCTCAGACTTGGCTTGTTGCGGTGACCATATTGCGAACATATTAGCCTCTGGCATTCAAATAGGGTTAAGATCTTTACGTTATTGGTAGATACCAAATAACAGATGATCATGCTGGATCTATTCTTCTTCTTTTTTTTTTTTTTATAAAGTTGCATTGGCTGTTGCACAAAGACATATAAATATAATTGTTATTCAGATGAGATTAACATTCCATGGCATACATACACTACTCAGCATACTCAAGAGGCAGACATTCGATCACCTGGCTTTCCATAATCAAATTTTCTCTAATAGGGGTTCACGCAAAAATAAACTACAATTAAACTCATACATACCTGAGACTATTGAGACATTAATGAAATAGAACATGATATTGAATTTAAAAGGATTCGACGGTATAATTGAAGGGATAGCTAACTGAAGGGATAGATTGAGATTGCACTTTCAACCACAAGATATGCGAGCAGTTATCAAAATAAAATCCGAGCACGCATTAGATAAGCTAAAACAGAGGCCCCAAAGCATGTATAACTTATGAAAGTCGAACACAGTTTCAGTGAAGCAAAGCAGACAAAATATAAAAAACTTATTTCTGTCATCTAGCACCAATCAAATGCAGATTGAGAGCTTGAATAGTAAAACTTGTACATAGAATACCAGACAAGAAATTACCATGTTTTCCTATCGACCAATTAATACTGTTTTGTCACAGTTATTTAAGAGAGAATGCATGTCTAAGAGCATCACTAAGTGGGGATGAAAAGTAAAGAAATAGTCATGAAATAGAATAAAAACAACCTACTTTTCTCAAACTTGGACAGGAACTGCTTGGAAGCATGTGTATAGAAGCATGATATGCAATGGGATACGATCCAGAAAATATATATTTGTCAAAAATGCTCTTAAATGCCAGAGTATTTTTTCTGAATAGATCAAAGGACATGGAAAATCTGAAGTCATCTTGGTAAAAATAGTACAAGCAGATTGTTTTTGTAGCTTCAAAAAGACAACCTTACCCTAAGGTCACATATGATGAGATGAGTGTATAAAACTGGTAAGTCTGCTAAAAATCTTGTTGCTCGAAGGCTATGTAAATAAGCAATGCACCCGTGCCAGAGATCCTGCAACAGTGAACCAGCAAGTAGTCATCCCGTATCTGCATACTTGTATGTTCTTCCCTTGCAGGTCTACTTCATGCCATCGGTATCATCGAAGCTTCCGATTTCCCGGTTTAAGCAAAATCTTGCAAGCCAACCATTGTTTCCATTGTAAATGAATGTATTTTTACTCAATGAGCTCAGATGTGCAAGCTCCTTCCAGATGGATGGGAATCTGGTTTAGTAACTGTTCCATTCGGATGCAATATATTAATAGAGTCATCTTCCTCATCGCTTTCCCACAACACCCAACTGCCTTTGAAAGAGTAAAGATCCTTTCTTTTGCTCCACTTCCAAGTACTCCAAGTAGAGAAGTAAAGATGCACCAACCGGAACCCATGACATCAAAGCCCAACCATTCCAAGTGAATGTTTTCCGAGATTACCCTCTTCGAAGAAGCAGCCTCCCCATTGCCCAGTCTTTTAGGTCATAGATGTTAGATAGGCATTTATATATCAACCGTGCACCAAGTTTAACAGGTATCGAGCTGATTAAAAACCATTGTAGCTCAGCAGCTGCAAAAGGAATGCCAAGCAACATGATAGCTAATCCAGAGTGCTGCAGGGAAACATGCAGCTGGAACCATTCGCCCCTTTTCACATGCTTTAAGTACCTTGCAGCCAGTATTCCGCTGGGAAAAAGGATACCACAAGCAACAAGCATCATGAACCCATGAACAGCTAAAACTGAGGGCAAACCCTGCTCAGCCTCTGCTGATCCTTGCATCGGCAGAACAGGGACAGGGACAGGCCTTCCATTCATAATTGAATGCACGGCCCTCTCGCTAAATTGGTTTTCTGACCACTGGGCACCCATTGCCCAAATAACCTTTAAAGGAGTGGTCGGTTCAATTATATTCTTACACTCTATCCTCCGAGCACATGAAGGTGTTGAAGGACGAGGAAACTAGAAGGTAATGAAGCCGTATTCTGTTCTGCATCGGGCAAAGTAAGCTTTGGAGAAGTTGGATGCACACTGTATGTATTCATCCCTGTCCATCAACCCAGGTACACGCTCGCTCGACATTGCCAACCATTTTCTATCAAACCCAGAGTAGCCCAGCTATTGATCATTTCACTACCGAATCCAACAATTCCAAGGAAGCCGCTTCGCTTCTTTTTTCACCCTATTTTTTAACCTATAAAGGGACTGGTGCTAAAACTTGGATGGGCGAATCCCTGTCAGGCAAGGTCAGGGGTTGTATCACGAATCCACCGTTGGGCAGCGGAGCTTCTTTCTTGTTGACGTAGAGAACCACTGAAGGGTTGACGAGGGTTCGGGGAGCGCAGAGCTGGTCCCGAAGCCACGACCAATGGTGTCTACCTAACGGCAATGATGTCCTGATCCTCCTTTGTCATAAGCTTCCATGAGCCCGAGGCAGTGGTTGACCTCAGATGGATATAATTGAGGCTGATGAAACTATAAGCTTCCATGTCTTACTTCACTGTCCCAGGGCTGTACAAATTTGGAGCTATTTATCTGCATCCTTATCCTCAAGGTGATAGTCAGTGGAGGACTTGTTATTGCTCTTGAGGAACTCCTCTCAAAGGCCTAGCACAGCTGAGCTGGGAGTAGTGGTGGTCTATTTGGCTTATCATATATGGCTAGATAAGAATAGTCGCCTGTTTGAGGGGAGAGGGTCGCTTCCTAGGATTGTGATGGACAGAGCCGTGTCTCAGGCTGCGAAGGTCTCTTCGGTGACACCATCGACTTCATTTGGGTTGGCCAGGGATATTTGAGGTACTTGTTCTGCTGTTGCAACGTCCAGGTATGCATCTCTTTCTTGGGTATCCCCACCTTCTGGTTATCTTAAGGTGAATTTTGATGGTGATATGGTGATAGATAGAGCATCCGGTAGAGTGGGCTTTGTTGTTAGGGACCATTATGGTAGATTGATTGCAGCTGGTGGACGGAGCACACCAGACTTGACTGCTGTAGGGGCGAAGCTACGAGTAGCCTGGGAGGGCATCTTGTATGCGAGACGTGTGCTGGGTGTCGACATATTGTGTATTGAGGAAGACTCTACCATGGTGATTGCTTGGATACGGGGAGTGGATAGGTATGGCGATGGTCATCCGTTGATTCGGAATACTCGCAGATTGGTACAAGAGTTGTCCATTATCCAGATTATTCATGTGTATCAAGAGACGAACAGAGCAGCAGACTGGGTCGCCTCATATGTGGCACGTCATTCTGGAGACGTCATTTGGACGAGTTTAGCAGGTGTTTCCCATATATTGTACTGCTTATTTTCGTTTGATTTGGCAGGATGTACTTAAATTTGAGTTATTGGAATGAAACGCCATTTTGACCAAAAAAAAAAAGAAAACTGTAAGCTGCGAGTCTGGGATCGCCATGGTTCTGTGGAAGGTGGCATGGGTATAGAGCATTGGCGGGCCGCATCGATTCTCGCACCTATACACAGTCATGTTCTTGGATTTGTCCGCAGGCATATCAAACTTTCCATTCGGCGACACGAGGGGACGGCGGTGCCGGACAAAGGAGATGCCATCCCTCCGGTGGACATAAACCAATTCAGTGTGGTTCATTGATCCAGTAGGATTGGAGCCTCCAGGCAGATGTCCTCGACCTTCCCATCCTTGTTTGGCCGGCACTTACTGTACTGGGTGATGAAGTAGTTGTTAGATTTTTTGGTTAAATAATGATTAAAAATTTTCATACTTTAAAACATATATATTTGTATATATGTTAAAGTTGGAGTTTAGCTCAGTTAGTTAGTATGTTGTTTTGATTTGGAGGAGGTCGTGGGCTCGACTCTCCTTTACTCACGTGGAGGATTTAGTCACGTGGAGGCGCTCATTGGAGGATTTATTCCCCCGGCTCTCCACGTGAGAATAAAATCGAGGGAAAGTAGTGTCGAACCCGCAACCTCCTCCAAATCAAAACAACCCACTAACGTGGGTTCGACTCTCCTTTTCCTCGGTTTTATTCTCACGTGGAGGATTTATTCACATGGAGGCGCTCATTGGAGGATTTATTCCCTCAGCAACAATCTCCTCCAAATCAAAACAACATACTAACCAACTGAGCCAAACTCCAACCTTAACACACACACACACACACACACACACACACACATATATATATGTTTTAAAGTATGAAAACTTTTAATCATTATTTAACCAAAAAAATCTAACATTCCTCCACCTGATTAAAATGTTTTCAAAATTTTATAAAATCACAAAATGGTCAAACCAGGCTTGTTTATGTCACGACTTCAATAAAGGTAGCTTGCGGCTTTGAACCTTTACCTAGTGAAAATATATTTTCATCTGAAAGGTATAGTGGTAGCTAAAAAGCTTTGAACCAAATTCTTTGGTTCAGATTTCTATATACTTCGCCTATGACAAATGCAAATACTGACTTCGTCATAGGTGGTGCTTTTTCCTGCCTCATACATCAATATCTCAGTTTCATGAGCGCTCTAGGGGTTAAACCCTTATCCCCATAGATTACGGCCATACAGTCACACTCACATAGGTGAGTCCTCCAAGGGTGCTCGCAGCATAGCACCTTGCCATAGACTCGGACTCATTTAGAGTTTTAAACTCTTCCGTATACCTCTGTTGTGTTTAGCACTCACATCATAGGGAGAGATCAAACGACATAAAGTCATTTTATAATAGTGCTAACTAATCATTAAGCAAGTTGTTTTTCCTGTTGAACCTTTCGTCTTGGGATTTCCAGCCAGAATAGGTTGGGTTGCCATTATCAATGATTCCTTATGGGTTTCAGTCCCATCACTTTTGATGTTTCCATGACTTTGCTTCTAGCTAGTCCTTTAGTCAAAGAATCTGCTAGGTTATCTTTAGATTTAACAAATTTCAAAGTCATGATACTATTTTTAATTAGGTATCTAATAGTCTTATGTCTCACACTAATGTATCTTCTGTTTCTCTTGTTATACTCAGTATTTCTACAAGTATTAATTGCAGCTTCATTATCACATAACAAAGAGATAGCATGCATAGGCTTTTTCATAATAGGTATTTCAGATATAAGATTCTTAAACCATTTTGCTTCATGACTTGCAGAATCTAAGGCTACAATCTCAGCCTCCATAATGGATCTGGTGATCACAGTTTGTTTAGATGATCTTCAAGCAACAGCTGCCCCAACCAACATGAATATGTATCCACTAGTTCCTTTTCGGTTCACTAAATCAATGATTCAACTAGCATCACTATATCCTTCAAGTACAACAGAAAAATCTTGAGTAAAGTAAACCATAATACATGGTACCTCTCAAGTATCTAAGTACTCTATCCAGTGCTTCCTAGTGACTAATATTAGGGCAACTATTAAACCTACTGAGCTTTCCTATAACATAGGAAATGTCAGGTCTACTTGTTACATCAGTGTCCTAATAATTTGAGCATATTTTTCTTGGGCCACTAGATCACCTTTGTTGCACTTCAAGTTCAAACCATGCTCATAAGATGTACTCACCGATTTACAGTTGTACTTATCAAATTTCTTCAATATTTTCTCAATATATTGTGATTGATCAAAGATCATACCATCAGGTATTCTGGTAATCCTGTTACCAAGAATTACCTCTGCCTAACCTAAATCTTTCATATCAAAATTATTAGACAAGAAAATTTGGATAATAGTCACCATATTCATATCAGCACCAAAAATTAAGATATCATCAACATATAAACACAAGATAATACATGAATCATTTTCTAACTTAGAATATAAGACTTATCAGATTCTTTTGCTTTAAAGCCATAAGAAACAATTATTTTATCAAATTGTTATGTCATTGCTTAGGAGCTTGTTTTAAACCATAGAGGAATTTGACTAACCTACAAACTTTTATTTTCTGTCCTTGAGCCACATATCCCTCTGGCTGATTCATATAAATCTCTTCCTCTAAATCACTATGGAGGAAAGCAGTCTTGACATCCATCTGATGGATTATCAAATTATGAATTGAAGCTAGTGCAATTAAAGTACGTATAGTGGTTATCCTAGTCACAGGGGAATACGTATCAAAGTAGTCAATACCCTCTTTTTGAGAAAAGCCATTAGCAACTAATCTTGCTTTATATTTTTCAATTGAACCATCAGGTCTTAATTGCTTCTTAAATATCCATTTACAGCCTATAGCCCTATTACCAGGTGGTAAGTTAGTTAGAAACTACGTTTCATTAGTCATAAGTGAATTCATTTCACTATTAATAGCTTTCTTCTAAAACATAGAATCTGATGAGTTCATAGCATCTTTATATGTTTTAGGATCATCTTCAACCGTAAAGGTATAGAAATCAGATCCAAAATTTTTCTTTTTCTTAATTCTTTTGCCTTTACTAAGTTCATTAATATCAATAAATTTATTTTCATTTTCATTAGCAGGAATAATTAGAGAATTAGAGGGTGTACTACAAGATGCATCATTAGATCTATCTTTTACATGCCTTTCTATTTTATCCTTAAATGAAAATTGTCTTCAAAAAAGGAAGCATCTTTAGATTCAATTATAGTATTCTTATCTATGCCATTTATATCAAAATTAATGACTAAGAATCTATAAGTAACACTATTAAGAGAATAATCAAGAAACATAGCATCAGAAGGATTTGGTCCTATCTTTTTTATCTCCTTTTTGATGTTTACTGTACTTTTAAAACCTCTAAAGAGATTTGGGATGATCTTAATAAGAAATATAGTATCCAAGATGCCAGAATGGACAAGTTACTGCTAGTCAATTCCTGTCATATAAGATGGTTGACACCAAGCCCATAATTGACCAAGCCCATGAGTTAACAATGATTGATCATGAATTAGGTTTAAGGGGAATGGGTATAACTGAGAGCTTTCAAGTTGCTTGTACTATTGACAAGCTCCCACCAGGGGCGGCCCAATGCGTTTGGGGGCCTAAGGCGAACTCAGTAAGAGAGGCCTTTTTTTTTTTTAAATTATGAAATTTTTTTAATAAGTGCAATGAAACCCAAAGACCTCAATCTTTGATCAAAAAAGTCAAATCTTTGAAGAAACTCATCAGGAGTAAGCAACAAAAATTGCAAGCAAAAATTGCTTGTTGGAACTTGGAAGTGCCCAATATGGTGTGGCTACATCCAGCAACTATGACTCCTTTGTCCGCCTGTCGATAGACTTCATAGTGAAGAGGCTCGAAGTCATCATGATGCAGAAAAGGTTTAGCCAGTTGGGTGGCCTTCAACACGATAGGGAGGTGAGGGCATTGGTCAATTATTTCTCTGAGATGTAGAGACCTGTGCGAGACAAATTTGCTCGGCCCTAGCTCTCTCAGATGACAACCATTCTAAACTTTGAAAGGATGTCTAAGAGTTTGGACTTCTGGGGAGAGAATGACTTTAAAAAAAAAGCCAGCCTCAACTCAATCCAAAGCATGATCAAAAGCGTGAAGAACCCCAAAACTCTCCAGAAAAAACCAGATACAGGAAAAAAGATTCAATCTTTATCATATGAACGCCAAAAAGAAGAACAAAAAGATAACCCTGAATGTCAAAAACAAGGTATGAGAACTAAATGCTCTTACTGACCTCAAATGAAACTATTCTCTCCTTCAGCGGCCCCTGCCCCCTGGTATCTCATTCCTCCAAATCTAATATATTTGAGAGAAGACAGAGAAAGAAAGCATTAAAAAAATTAGATGAGTGATGAGTGATGACTGATGTCTCATGTCTCCCCAAAGCTAGTTAAAAAGTGAGGCCCGTGGATGGTGGACTTCGGCAAATGAACCTTAAGTTCTTGCCTATTAGCCGGAGGACGGTGGTTGGTGGACGGTGGACCCCTCGCCGCTAACGAGGACGGCGAAGAGCCGAAGAGCCGAGGACGGGGAGGAACGGAGCTGCGGAGGACGACGAGGAGCCGGGGACGGCGAGGAGCGGAGGCCGGAGGAGCCGAGGAGAGCTGGACTGCTGGAGAGGAGGTCCAGTTATCCAGACTCTGGTGTCCGGACTCCGGAACAGGGGCGGCGGGCGGGCGGCGGCGAGGAGGCGAGGAGCCAAGGCGGATTAGAGCGGAGGCCGGAGGGCGAGGAGCCGAGAAGAGTAGAGAGGAGGTCCGGACTCCGATCTCCGAACTCCGGAGCAGGGGCGGCCGGCGGCCCAAGAACCGAAGAAGCGCCCGTCGATGGTCGAGTTATCAAGAAACTGGAGAAGAATTGGAGTCTGGTGGTGGGGGGAGAGCCGGAGAGGACTGAGTCACTGCCAAGAAGGTTCAGAAAACAAAAAAAGCACTGGGAGAGAACTGAGAAAAGGAGGGGGAAGAGAACCCAGAGAAGAGAAAGTGGGGGAGGAAATGTCCGTTGGTTGTCTTTGTCGTAGGCTTGTAGCTCACGGTTCACCTCAGTCACCGACTCACCTATAGGCTATAGCCATAGCCTGTCTCGCTGTCTGAGTGTCTGTCGACAGAAACCCACTGTAGCGGCGGCGTTGCAGGCGGATGTGAAAGCTATGGGCCCGTAGCTGTGCAGTAGTGCAGGCGCCAAAACGGGGCCTTCCTTCAGTCGGGGGCCTTAGGCGACCGCCTCAGTCGCCTAAGGCTCGAGCCGGCACTGGCTCCCACATTCTTGAAAAGATTTTGGATTATCGCTAAAATATAAAACCGAGGATATGACAATGAAAAGCCTACTGTCTGTCATTAGGATCCAAGAACAACATCTTGAGAAAGACAATGAGCAACTCATGAAACCTAAGTTTCTAGCCAAGGTAAACTTTAATGTTAGATTTTTTGGTTAAATAATGATTAAAAGTTTTCATACTTTAAAACATATATATTTATATATATGTTAAGATGGGAGTTTGGCTTAGTTAGTTAGTATGTTGTTTTGATTTGGAGGAGGTCGTAGGTTCGACTCTCCTTTTCCTTGGTTTTATTCTCACGTGGAGGATTTATTCAGGTGGAGGCCCTTATTAGAGGATTTATTCCCTCAGTAGCTCGGCCTGAGCTCGTCCCGCCTCGCGACACGAGCCTCCGAGGATTTATTCACGTGGAGGCGCGCCTGTGCTCGTTCGAGGCGGGTGGGTCTCGCCTCGTGCGAGTACTCGTCCAAAGCGCGAAGAGCCGAGGTCGTATCTCGCCCGTGCTCGTCCGAAGCAGGTGAGAGCCGAGGCTGAGGTCGCACCACAGGTGCGATGAGTTGAGGTGCGTGAGCCGTGCCTCGCACCCGAAGCGCGAGAAGCCACGT
The DNA here is from genome assembly GCF_009389715.1 of Phoenix dactylifera. Classification (NCBI taxonomy): domain Eukaryota; kingdom Viridiplantae; phylum Streptophyta; class Magnoliopsida; order Arecales; family Arecaceae; genus Phoenix; species Phoenix dactylifera. The sequence continues at coordinate 11,143,108 of NC_052392.1, read as the reverse complement.
TGTTTCCTCGCTTGCACCTCTTCGCAACTCACCTCGCATCCGCTGGCTCCACTCTCAGTGTTTTTTCAAACTTTCTTACTAGTTTTGACCGTTGGATCGGTTTTTGGTCGCGTCTGTCCCGAAGAAATCTATAAATAGATCTCTACGGATTAGACAGAGGAGAGGATCGAAAGCAGAGAACTTCTATTCTCCCTTTCTACTACTTTTCTTTTAATCAACGGGCTTGCTGCATACTAATTCTGGGTTCGAAGGCTTCTTTGATCTATGCAAATCATTGAGGCAGAAGGAACATTGCGAGAGGCTGTTGTATCTCAAGAGTAGAACGCCATCCAAGCCTAGTGCACTATAAGGCGGCGAAATCTACTTCAAGGAAAGTGACCAATATATCACGCCTCAGCATCTCGGGTTCCATTTTTTCATTTTTTTTATTTATTTTTTAAGCCTATTTCTACCCATTATTTATTGAAGTAGAATATTTTAGATTTTATTTTTTCTCGGAGGGATTACTTCCAACAGTAGTCGTACGGCTACGGATGCCTTCTTCGGTAAGCCCAGCCATGACGGCGTCGGCAGGAGACGATCGACGACCCTAGAGCCACCCTCACGAAAGCGATAGAGTCTCCTGCGACCCCACCGCCGACTGGAGGCCAATCTTGACGAAGGGCGCCTCGGACACGAGGGTCCACCAGCGCGGAACCGCGACGACAGAGCCCGGCACTTGTCGAGCATCGTGGGTTGTCTGTGGACCCGTTTCAGGGTAGACCGTAGACGGCGGAGCGAGGACGACGTGGCCGAAGTCGGAGGCGGTCGACTCGTCCCTGACCGCCTGACGGCATGGACAGCGGACGAATCCCCGGTGCGGTTCGCCCGACGGACGGTGAGGTTCTCGTTGCGGTTACGTCCTAGTCAGTCGCCGGTCGGATACGGGGAACACGGTGGTAAGGTCGTCCAAGCCGTCGACGGCGGCACCCCACCACCGTATGCGCCGGAGCTACGGATCATGCCGAAAGCACGGACGGATAAGGAGCAGGCGTCGAGGACGCGGACCATCCAGCGGAGCTGCTGCTGGTGCATGGAGAGACTCCGCCTCGAAGCCGGCGAGGGCGGTGCAACTCTCGGGTCAGAATTCGGCGCCGGAGAGCGGGACCGCAAGGAGAGGAAACATGGAGGGCCGAACCCGTCCGCCATTAGTTTTGGAGGAGAACGGTGGCGGGGACGGCGCCACTTTCGTTTGTCTTATTCCGTTCGTATTGCCGCTACAGCGGCGGCGGCGAAGCGTGGAGACCGACGCGGACGAACCGGGCGGATTTATTTTAATTTTTGTTTTGGATCGTCGGAGAGCATTTTAAGCTCTTCGCTAAAGACACACACACGGACGCATTAGAAAAAAAAAAGGGCTTGGCTGAAGGTCTGAAACGAGGTCCAGATTGATTGCATTCGGAACACCGCTTCCATCTTCCATCATTTTCTAATGCAGTACCCACCGGCACCTCTCTCTCTCCTCTTCTTCTTCCTTTTTTTTATTTTTATTTTTATTTTTATTTTTTGTACCGCAGTAGTTCACACCTGCCGCTGTAGATGGGTGCAGCCAATAAAATTTTAAAAAAATAACACAGGAGATGAAGCACCGACACACCACGAATAAAGCTACCCAATCAACTAGCATTTTTAGCAACATCAATATTTTATTATCGTAGGAAGCTCGAACTTTGAACTACTGCCGGCATGTACGTTGCTGGGACTACTTCAAACTCGACACAAGCATGTATAGGCTTAGCTGGCCCCTATACAATGAAATATTGCATAAAAACTTGCTTAACCTACAGGCATGCAAAATTGGTTGTAGTTAGCATGGACCATTCCGGCACTTGAGTTGCCGGAACTAGTTCAGACATGCAGATTTAACATAAGCACAAGTCTATCACCCACTGAAAAAAAAAATATTGCATGTTAGAGCAGTGTCTGGATTAGTGTACAATAACGGTAAAATTAATCTGGCCTTGAGTTGCTCACTTGGGATGCGTTCACACAGAGACGGAAAATAGTTGGATCGACAGTTTGTATTGGATCTTCTGGTTTCATCTATGGATGAGGATTGAAGGATGCAAAGATTTTTTTACCAAAAAAAAAAAAGGATGCAAAGGTGCACCTGCAATTTAACCCACCAATCAGAATTGTCCTTCAACTCTCATGATGCATGTCTGCTGATAACGTTCAATATAATTGATCAGTAACACATAAAAATCAAAGCACCAATATTTGAAGAAATTTCCTGCTCGGCTATGCAGGAAGCTGTATCTTCTGCCAAGTCATTCATCGCCGAAGCCCCTGGAAAAACAGAGTGAAATATCTCCCTATCCTATGTCAAAAGGAACTATTAAACTGCGGAAATTTCATGAGCATGTTATTTTTTATTTACTTGAGATTAACTAGAAAGCACAGATGTGGGGAGTCTTCTGAGTTTCAGAAATCCAACTAGAGTCTCCAGAAGAGAAAAGATCATTGGACAGAAAGAAAGAAACAAAGACATCCCAAAATTACATCATAGCGTAGATGGTCATTTATGATAAGAATGAATAGAAATGCTATATAATATTATAGACAGATAACACATTAGAGTCATAACATGAGTATTTGTCTCATTTGAGAGAGAACCTTCGTTTCCTCCATGATTTCCAATATCCAAGGGGGGGTTAGAAAAGATATCCATGGCAGTACAGCACTCCGAACTTTGAAGATCTCTTACTTTACTGTTGAAACTGCAGACAAAATAACTATCTTGCATAAGTATTAGAGATAACCGTTGAGCTAACTGAAACTTCTGGTCAAACATTAATTGTTCCTGAACTTTAGATAAGAAAGAAAACCATGCACAAATACCACAAGAAACATAATCTGGATTGCAAAAACATATTATAAGGTTGAAATTAAATTTATAAAGGTCATAAGGTGAAAGAATGGAATCATCAGTTGTTTTTTTAATTTTATCCATCTTTTTTTTAGAGTAATGAAGGAAGTGAGGAACTTTTCCTCGATTTATTGCAGAATATAATCAACATTTATAAGATTGGAAATAGGGACAGAGGGTACAAGATAAGTCCAAATTAGGTACAAGAAGATCAAGAGGACAATTTGGTAGCAATCAAGAAAGGGAAGACAGGAGGCTTTTATGGCTGACCAACTGTTTGGGAAAACAAAGATATCCTTAGAACTGAAAGGAATTCAAAGCTTTGAATCCAAAAAAGTTACAACCTAGGACCTTATCCAAAAAGGTTAACCAAAAGATATTATTTGGATTTCTTAGTTCTGTATAAGTATCCAAGATCTTTTTGGCAAATAACCGATATGGGACTAAATACATGCCCGCACGGTTTTCGCATACTTCCCCATTTAAGCCCTGGCGTTTTCGTGAAGCTAGGGGTCCAAATCTATTTAAATCCAATTACAAATACTACGATTAGCTCATGGTTAATCCAAATAGGCTAGTGCTGCAGTGTTTCCTAGTCTACATAAGTCATGGGTCAGATTCATTCTGATACCATTTATTACAACTCAGGATCTCATCCAAAAAGACTAGTCAAAATATATTATTTGGGTTCCTTAGTTCCGTATAAGTACTCAAGATTTTTCTAACAAATAACTGATATGGGACTAAACATACGCTCACACGAGTCCTTACAAGAACTGTGATGGATGAACAATTTTTCTTGAGAAAGATTCTTGAGTTTTGTTCGAGCCGCATCTGCCAACTAAGAGCCACTAGGAGTTAATCCCATGCCTTCTTCAATGCTGGTTGAACTTTCTTGCCCCTCCAACTTGTCCGAAGAGCTTGAGGGCATGACTTGAAGGAGTCCTAAATGCGACCAGTGAACAGACCCTTGATGAAGACATGAGTTGCGAGTTTCAACAGATGAGCCACATAATGGGAAACCTGAGTACCTTCCAAGCTCTTTTTTAGTAAGAACATCTCTTGTATTTAATCTATTCCTCAAGCAAGTCAAAAGAAAATTTTACCTTTCTTCAGCACAACTGCCTTCTAGATGGCTTCATAGTAAAGATAGAGATTGCCACCATTGTTGATGAATTTATAGAAGGAGTTGACATAGATATGACCATCCTTAGTAAGCTTCCACATCTGCATGTCTGCTAAACGAGGTCTAATGGGTTTGAATTTTCCAGTTGTCATAATTCAAAAAGAGAAGGAGAGGAGACATAGCAGTTTAATGTTCCATTTCGAAGATCGCCAATTCCACTGAGAAGCTACTGAAATACTAGTTTTTAGCACTCTGCCATAAAGCTCTTAGAAGAGACTGGAGCTTGGAACAGAGCCAACACAAGTTTTTTCTCAAGGATCTCTTAGTTTGCATTTTAAGCTTTTTATTAGCATTAATAGGCACTGTTGATTTGTTCTCTCCAACTTGTTCCCCATGCCCTTCATGAGTTTCCAAGCCCACTTTGCTATAGCAATGCTTGATTCAAGTTTCTGATATTCTTTAGAACTAGGAACCCTTCTTCCTTAACACAACAGACGCTCTCCAAATTCATCAAGCAATTGAAGCCATTCACACTTTCCTTCCCAAAGAAAAAGCTTATCTCATCCGATCAATTCTATTGGAGACCCATCTTGGTAGCTTGACAATGGATATGAAGTAGGATAACATGGCTGTTAGAACAATTTTGATTAGCGTGATTCTTCCTCCCATAGATAGAAGCTTCCCTTTACATGAAGCAAGTCTAGAGCTAATCCTCTCTAGAAGGGGCATCCAGTACTATTCTAATAGCTTCCTGTAACCTAGAGGCAAGCTGAGATATGTGAAAAGGAGTTTACCTTTCCTGCAGTACATCATAGTCGCAATTTTGGTTGCTTCACTGTCATCCATGTTTATACAAAGAATGGAACCTTTATGGAAGTTGATCTTCAGCCTGGCTGTGCTTACAAAGCAAGGAGGACTAGTATGGCAGCAATAATACTGTCTCTTTTGCCAGCACAAAAATGAATTTAAGCACATATAATATATTATTCCATCACATAGCAGTAAACTGTAAAAACATCAATAGTTATTGGAAACTGACAGGTTAAAAAACAAATAGTTGTCGGTAGGTTTCAAACATTCCCTATGACAGAGCATTACAGCTTTGTAAATACGAGCTATTTAATAATTCAAGGAAAGAACTATCCATCAGTTGATTTGTTACACAGTATAATCACTGCATGCATAGAGTATAAACCAAATGAAACTATTTTGAGAAATGCAGTTCAGACTTCAAAAATAAATCCAACCATATAAAAATAGCCTGAAAGATTATTCTGATAATAGAACTCAATCTTGAGTTTGGCGGATTTCACCAAGCAATGATACTCCAACAAATTAAACTGATTGCAAATAAGATTAAACTAGTAAAACATAACAACTCAATGAAACTGATATAGCAACAACAAGAACCTAATTAAAGATGTTCAATGCCCATGGTCACAAAGCCCAAAGCAGAATCATTCAAGAAGTTCTCTTATGATCATCCCACTATCATTCAATGAACTTGCTAGGTGTCCAACACTCAAGAAACAGATTACCTTTGCAGACAAGAATGATGTGAGGTGAAGAGCTTGTCAGAAGACAACAATATGTGGTGATCATGATGCACCTATTTACATAGTTGAAGCACTTGTTAACCTTATATCAATGCGTGGAATATGTGCAATCTTGTCCCAATCCTCGCCTATCTCCCTCTCACATCGACGCTCCAAAAGAGGACAATGTCTGATGCTGAGATCCTGAAGTGTCGTAAGCAGCCGCATCCCATCAGGCAAGCTTGCTAGATTGCGACAATTTATAATTTCCAGACGCCGGAGTGATGTGAGGCCACCCAGCCATTCGGGTAAAGCAGACAATCTGGCACATCTGTAAATCTTTAGATGACGGAGTGAAGTAAGAAGACACTGCTGCGGCCCTCCTTCCCCTAAAGAGCTCAAATTTGGGTGATTGCCAATGGTCATGATCCGAAGTGAAGAGAAGTGCTGCACAATACCTTCTGGCAAACAAGTTAGATCTTCACATCCATCAATTCTTAAATCCTCAAGGGCTGTGAAGTACTGCAGCCTGTTCCACCAGGATGGTGATGGTGCTCTACAATTATAAATGACCAGTTTCCTGAGGTGTGAAAATGATGATGAACCCAGATTGATTCTGTCACCAGCTAACAATAGCTCCATTTTGCATTTCTGTATTTCCAAACTCCTGATTGAGGATGGAATGGATGGTTGTGCTGTCAAATTGGGACAGCCTACGGCTCTGAAATAAGTGAGGCGAGGGAATGTCTCTCTTCCAGGTATTGCAAGCAGCAATTCCTCCAAATTAGGCATGTGCCTGAATTGAAGACTTTCTAGTGAGGGAAAAGTGCCTGTGTCACCATAGAACTCTGTGCTGATGGTCCTTAAAGCAGAAAAACTGACTAAAATTAGAAATTTAAGTGATGGAAGTTGTGCAAGTGGTGGAAGACGTGTGCATCTTTCAAAATTAGATAGATTGATTCGGACCAGACTTGTATAAGATGACAATGGTTCTATTGCTGTCATCCATACTGGAAAATTGATGCCCCCATACTCTTTTATCTCCAGCTGCTCCAGATTACTATGTGGCTTGAGGCCTTCTAGAACATTCTCAACATTTTCGCCTGGCACTGAATCTGCCTCTCTTTTCCAGTTTAATTGCAACATTCGCAGCCCCCTCTTTGCCTTCAACTCAGCTTCCACAGCTTCCTCAGGATTCTTCAAATGTTGGAGATTATTGACTTCGAGATAACCTCTTATTAGGTTCAGGCCTTGCAGCTCAGCAAAGGTACTCCCACAATCCTCACCCACGGTGAACATTGTTAATGTCTGAAGATTACGTAATTGCCCCATTCCTGAGGGCATTCGTTCCAACAATTTGCATCCACTTATATCCAGATGCCTAAGGTTGCTCAAGTTTTTTATTCCTTTAGGTAACTGATGCAGTTCTCTGCAGCCTCGAAGGTTCAGTGTTTGCAGGTTATGGAGATGAGTGATAGAGTTCGGTAAAGTTTCAACCTCAGTCCTTGACAGGTCAAGAAACCTCAGATGTTCCAGCTTGCCAATTGCATTAGGAAGCTTTATAATTCTACACCCACTCAAATCGAGAACCCTCAAATGAGTTAGAGTAGATAGCATATTTTTAGGAACCTCTGCAGGACTGCGACTGTGGGAGAAATAGTCACCTGGTTGCAGCACAAGGAATGACCTCAGCTTTTTTGCCTCAGAAGAGAACTTTGAAATTGTTAATGACATCTCATTACAAATTAATGATGAATAGTGGCATCTTTCAGGAATATTTTTCTGGCTTCCAACTTCCATGGTCAAGCATTCTTCACCTGCAATTGATTGAGCAAGGTCATGGACTAGATCATGCATCTTACATGTTATCACACTACCATATAAATACTCTGTGACTTCTTGGAAAAAGGAACTCCAAAGCAACACGTTGAAATACTCATTACCGGCATCCTCCTCAAGCATCCCTTCATCAGTTGGCGAAATGAAACCTTCTGCTACCCACATCTCAATTAGCACATGTTTCCTAATTTCATAATCTTTCGGGAACAATGAACAATACGCAAAACACTGCTTCAACCGAGATGGTAAATGATCATAACTCAACCTTAGGGCAGGAATTATTTCAGTCCTTTCCTGTGATAATCTCCAAATTTCACTATCTCTGATAGCTAACCACTCTGCTTCATCTCTTTTAGTGCTCATTAGGCTTCCGAGAGCCTTCACCGCTAAAGGCACCCCTCCACATTTCTGGACAATCTCCTTTCCAATTGCTTCTAAACTTGAAGTCTCCTTCACTCTCTCCATTCCAAAAGCCTTATGCTTGAACAGAGTCCAACAGTCATCATCTGCTAAAACTTTTAATTGGAAGGGAGCAATGCTACCCATCATCACCGCAATTCTCTCGTTCCGTGTGGTTACAATGACTTTGCTTCCAGCTGCGCTGCCTCTCAGCAAGCACTTGAAATCATCCCACTTCTCTGCATTCTCATTCCAAACATCGTCGAGAACAAGCAAGAATTTCCTCGCTCGGAGCAGCGATCGGAGACGGAGCTGCATGGGTTCCAATTCACATAGGCGGCAATCCTCTTGAGTGACGCATTCTATCATCGCCCTTGTCAGCCTCCTTATGTCAAAATCTTCGGAGACGCAGATCCAAATCCGAAGCTCAAAGTCGCTACTAATCCTTTCATCATTATAAACTAATTTGACAAGAGTGGTCTTGCCGAGACCCCCCATGCCGACTACCGAAACTATGACGACATCCTTGTCGCTACCGGTATCAACCAACAAATGAACCAATTTCTCCCTGTCCCCGTCTCTTCCAATAACCTCAGACTCATCTACCGCCGAACTCGTGTGCCGATGGCCGATTTCCACCCGCCTATCCGAGACAGGCCCCTCTCTCAAATGAAACTTGATTCTCTCAGCTGCAATCTCATCCAATCTCTTCGTAATCTTCTTGATTTTCCTAGTCATCCGAAAGCGAAATGCAAGAGGAAGGGGAAGTGAGAAGAGTCTGCTTACTTTTCCGTGTCGCCGCCTTCGCCGGAGAGCTACGATGTGGAATTTGTCGACCACGTCGTCAGCATCGTAGGCTGCATCCTTGAGCTTGCGCAGCCAGTTGTGGAGAGCTTTCTCGCGGGGAGATCTCTCCTCGGCGTCTTCGAGGACGTCTTGGATGGTGGAGAGAGCGCTCTGGAGCTTTCTGATGTTTCTCCGGACTTTCTTTAGCGGGGCAAGCTCCTTCCACGCACCGGTGGCCAGCTTCCCGATTACTACTCTCAGAAGGGCGGACACGGCCGCGGCTTCCGCCATTAGAAAGCTAGAAATCGAGATTAATTGGATGAAATTGGTGGAGTTTTCGGAGGAAGATGAGCCACTAGCCGGAGGATTTTCTCCTCTCTCTCTCTCTTTCTCTCTCTCTTCTCTTTGCTTGCTCGGTGAAGAGCGAGAAGACCGATATCCCCGAGCAAGAAGACCGAGAGAGAAGTAAACGCTCGCGAATCCGGGGATGCCTGCCTGCCAAGGGAGTGCTGGCTTGCGGAATTGGTATTCCCCCATGGTGCTGGGCCCGTTGGCAGGCGGAGGCGGCTATAATTCCTAATTTTTTTTAGTTATCGGCGAGCTGTTTAGATTTGAGAATGTACGGCAGCGTTTTCCGGTCTGACAATAACAGAGAATTTTCTGAGCCCACCCGTTGGACAGCTCATCTAGTTTATCATTATTGGCAGATATGAATGCTCGAATCTTTGAGGACAAAAACGCGCATCCGAGACTGATAGTAGAGCAGGCTCTTATTTATATGGCAGAGGTCCTTGGCATTACCATATCGTCGTCTTTTGGGCCAATTAGAAAATCTCGGACTCTCATTCCGTTTTTTAGCATCCAAGACTATATTCGTATTCTGGGAGCCCCCACCTTCTAATTTTTTTAAAGTGAATTTCGATGGTGGCCTCAGCGAGGGAGAAGGCAGCGGGTGTCGGATTTGTCATCAGAGATCAGAAGGCTAGATCCGTGGCGGCTAAAGGTCGATGGATCTTCGAGCAAACTATGGGAGGGTGTCTTCTATGCAAGGTTAGTGGTGGGCACGGACTGTATCGTCCTTGAGGGAGATTTTGCTACGGTGATCGAGTGAATTCAGGACAGGATGCGATTGATTCACAACAACCGCCGACTTTTCGGTGAGTGCACTTCTCATCAGGCTACTCATGCCTATAAAGAGGCAAATAGTGCGGCTGACCGGATGGCATCCTTTGTGGCTCAGCATTTCGGAGGTTTCATTTAGGACAACCATGCCTTGGTTCTGTCTTTCTTATATTCTCTCATTATTTTTGATCTTATGGACGGTATCTACATTCGTTGTGTATGAGTCGCCGTTGTACCAAAAAAAAAATTCTGACGGAATGTTTGAGGAAAATCCGACATGCCAGTGGAAGGGCTAGGGCTGCTGAGCCATGATATTTAAGTAACTAGATGTTTGTCAAGTTTTGGTGCTGGACGCAACCAAATCATGGTTCCTTTGAAATTAAGCCAGTCTACGGAATTAGATTCAATAATCTGCATGTAATCGGCTCCGATTTCAAAAACCGTTTCCTTTTTAAAAAAATAAAATGCGGATCTAAATTATTTAAAATCTTCATCTTCTTTTGGAATGTGTAGCTAGGCCAGTTAACGAGTTGAACGGAGCCCGAGCGGGGCTCGGGCTCGACTCGTTTCACAGAATCTCAGGCTTGGGCTCGAGCTCGGGTTCAGTACTGAACTTTGTGTTGGACTCGAGCTCGGGCTTGCTTGCCAAAGCAAAGGCTCGGGCTTGAGCTCGTAAAGCTCGTTTCAATTACCATCTCAAGCCCGAGCTCGGGCTCGAGCTCGATAAAAGGCAAAAAAAACTTGATAGAAGAAGAGAGGCACTGAAGAAACCCTAGCTTCTCTGCTGCTAAGTTCCGGAGCCTTGGGTTGGACACATGGGTAGGAGAGGAGGAGCCTCTAGATGAGCAGCGCCCCAACGTGGCAAATCCAGATCTGCCTTGGGTTGGAGAGGAGGGGTAGGAGAGGAGGGCCTTGGCCCTTGGGTTGGACTTAGACGCAGAGTTTTCAAGTGAGATCCAGATTTGACTGCCCACGTTTCGTTGGTGGCGCGATCTCGACCATCGGATCCTGAAACCGCCCCCTCATTTGGTCGTCGGTGGGCAGTGTTAAGTCACGAGCTCCGTTTGGGCTCGTGAGCTGCTTGGGCTCGGGCTCGATTTTAAATGTGTCTCATTTTGGGCTCGGGCTCTTTTCACTAACGAGCCGAGTTTTTATCGGGCCGAACCCAAGCCAAGCCCGAGCAGCTCGGCTCGTTAATAAGCCTACCTGTAGCTAACTCATGGATCTGAATTTGGATAGCCCAGCCCAAATTGAATTAGGTGTGAAAGAAAATCCAATCTACCCTTGCATCCTCAGGGCATGTCTCGGCATTTATCATTATCTCTCAGAGTTGACTAAAGAATTACAAATAAACAGTTCGAGAGATTGAGAGTCCGTGAATTATACAAATAAGAGATTTTCGGGATACAAGAACACCCTTTTAAATGGATTTCGATATCTTAAAACATGAGATTGGCAAGGCAGCGATCTATCCTAATTCTATTTTTTTTTCCCTCATGCGTCGATTAAGAAATCACAACCTTCACGAAGATAAATGGCGGAATCGCAAAGTAACTTGGAGAATACCGGGGGTTATGGAGAAACATTCGTATGCATGAGAATAGTGCAACCTTGTTTGGTCACAAAAGTTAAAAGTGAAACACAAGGAAAACATATAAAGAGTTAATATGATTAAGAAACTAGTTTTCGGTACTCCCTAGTTGTTTTCCAAATGTTCGATCATATTCTCCAAAGATTTCCTCTGGGTTTTCTTTTTAGATGTTTTGTGGAAGTTTTACTATGCCTATTGCCTCATAGGCAACTGAACCAAATGTCCAGACGGATTAAAAAACATGATTTAGATGCTTTGGAACGGGCAGTTTTAACTGTGACAGGAATGACTTCCTAGTTTGTTGGAGGAGAATGATTAATTTCAGACTCTCTCATGTTCATATTTTGCAGCAATTTCTAGCATTCTCAGATGAAAATGATTCCATAGATTGATCTGCAATGCTATCTAGTACACAGCAAGGACAAAAGATCATGATTCAACTTACATCAATGGAATTGGCATTTGGGTTTTATTTAACAAGAACATGTATTAGGCGAACAAAGAAAATAGAAGAAACAGCAAAAGCTTAAAAACTAGAGAACAATTTAATAACTATGAATATATACAAATGCATGGAAAGACAACAAGCTGTGGTAAAAGCAGCAACAGCAGGTAACACTGAGGATATGATAAATTTGTGATTACTTAATACATCATGAATAATTCTTCGACTTGCAGGATTTGTAAACAATGCAATGGTTGGTGATTCGTGAACCATATGAAGGTATTATCTTGACCAACTAAAAAATCATCAATTACTATAGCCCTGTGAATGATTTGGAGGATCTTGTGCTGTTGATTTCCACTCGGTTCATTGCATGTGGAAGCCACACTCCTGTTTCCTAACAATATAATGTTGAATTCTTCTTAAAAATTAATATATTGATGAATGCTACCACCTCATGTTCATGGATAGCTTCTTTTATGGGCAATTGATCATTAAACAAGCTGCTACAAGAAAAAAATAGGCTCTGCTATTCGACTCTGCACATGATATGAAGAGAGAAAATAAACATGTCAAACTTCAAAGACTTGGAAGACGAAGCAAACATCCTCAGTATACTATCTATTTCTTTATTTCGAAAAAAATTAGAAACATACTTGTGTGGCAGAGCATGGAGATACATGGGATAGCTACTTTTGTGACTTCCCAACTATCCAAATCCACCATCGCAGAATAAGATACAACCAATGTTGTCAATCAAGACGGTGGAGAAGATATTCAACTTCAACAATCTTGGTCAGAGGTATAACCCAATCTCCATAAAGACGATAAACAACCGAGGGATCAACCTTATAGTTGGTCCGGTTACTGTCACCGTCACCTGTATCAATCTTCTTATCCAAGTTTATGTCTTGTCCAAACACCATGGCCTTCTTCTTCACTCTTCTCTTGACCAATTCTTCTTGGCTTTCAGATGTTAACAATTTCATCAAAGCATCCTTGTCCTGTATAAAAGGGATATATAATAACTATTGAACTCGAAGAAAGTTTGTACAGAGGGTGACGAAATCAGCACATTAAGCTAAATGGAACAGCAGTATTAGAATTTTAAGGGTGATGGTGGACCTGAGCACGGATTGCAGGATCATAGTCTTGCGGGGCATCTCTGTACTTCGCTTCTGCTACAAATCTTCCATAGTGGATTCTTCTTGAGAGGGCCTGAGAAAAATAAAATGCTGCTCAGAACCAGCATTTAGTTATAAGGATAAACCATTCAGATTTAACAACCGTTACCTGCAAACATACAAGATCTGTTGCTGCTGTTAGTGCATAGTTACCATCATTTCCCCTTGTGGTGAACAGTGGAAGCAAGTCATTAAAATACATATACCATATGGCCTTGGTCACATTAACAGAAGCAGCTGCCGGATGCAACACCTGCACTTGGAATAGAATAGAGAGCACTTCAGAAACAAATGCTGAAAATGTGGAGCCAAATGTTGGACTGGGGCAATTACCTGTGGGAACTTGTAAGGAGGAACTGAAGACGATGGCAGATTATTGGGGAAGAAGGGAACCTCCTCTGGGTTTCGATATCGTCCAGCCTATAAAATGTTTACCAGATCTTAAAATTCTTCATGTAATGAAAAATATTATGACAAATAAGGATATAGAGCAACAACCCAATCTCTATGGGGATAAGGAGACAAGACACTAATTATTTCTGCTGAACTTTGTGCATTGGCCTTGAGAACAGGAAGAAATGATGCTCACTTTTTACAATCTACTAGCATGCTATAGATTGAATTAAACCAATGCAAGTATCATGCAATTTTTGCACAAGATGCACTTCATACCCATGAGTGAATTATCGAAAGCACCTTAAATCGACAGAATGGATATGAATAGCAAGAGAATTTTGTATTATCAGAAGTATCCATCACCATTCATCTACATTGTGCAGATAGTTTGTAAATTTGTTTGTAATTTTATATCCAACAGTTGTAGGCTGCGAAAACTGTTAACTCTGGTTCTTGGGAGATCAGACCATCATTTTGTTCATTAATGTGAAGTGTTGCAAATCAACCGTGGTACTTATTTTCAAACATGTTTGCCAAAATAATTTTCTCCAATTAATTATACTGCTTTGTAAAGTAAATGTTCCAAGAAGTGTCCAAAACCACGAGACTACAGATATAACTTATGGCTTGAGGCAATGCTTTAAGATATGTCTGAGGAGATGTTGATGGGAAAGCATAGCAACGATGCCTGAATGTTTCATATGGTTAGGCAAAGTAAAAGCTAGAAGATGGGCAACTACTCCAAACCACGTTTATCTCTCTATTATGGCTTCTTATTCATCTGTCACATCGCACAACATGTTTCTGCAACATAATTAACTTAAGAATTGACAAACTGAGACTTTTATTGGGAGGATTCAAGTGCAGAGTAACTGAATGTCATCTTCCTTTTATGGTTTTTTATTCATTTATTCTTCCATCTTTTTTCACAACATGTTTTTTCCCAACACAATTAAATTATAAATTGGCAAACCAAGATTTCTAATGGTAGGATTCAAGGCCATAATAACTGAATATCCTCACAAGGAGAAATAGCCCATTGTTGGGTGAGGTCCTCCAACTCAAGAACCATCCGAACTGAATAAGAGTTGAGAGAAAGCAAAACATGAGCTCGATCCATCCTTGTTGGATAAGCATACGTGAGTAAAACAGTAAACCTAAGAGATGAATGGAAATATTCTGAAACAAAGAAACCTAAGATGTATATATCCCTCAGATAATTCATATCTTACCGTTTAGAAACCATTAATGGTACACCGAAGAGCAAAAGGATAGGTAATCAGACATAATGTGAATACCGAGCTCTCAAGAACAACTATACAATGCCCACAACCGCATCCCACAATCAAAATATTTCTGAGAATATATCCTATGCCAAACCACAATCTCATATTGTCCATGTTTCAGATGCTGCTGCTCTCCTTTAAAATGATCATCATTTGTACACTCTCCCAAATAAATCCCTATCGGAAAAAAATATTTTTCACAAACGTTTTAAGTGGTGATGAATTCCTGATGTAATAACTTGGATGCTATAGAGTAATTAGATTAGTATTTGACACAAATAAGATAGAGATAAAGTAAATAGGTTGGTGTTTGCCATAAATAAGTCAGACCGGAGCTAGCGAGTCATTTGGAATCGCAGCCATAAAACCCGGAACGATCAACCAAAATTCATAGCACGAAAGAAGATAAGCTGAGAATGATAGAAGAGAAAAAAGATCGCACCTTGGCGTGAACAGCCTCCGTCTCCTCGACAAAGAGCTCGGCAAGGGAGATCTTACCATGGAGGTAGGAGGGATCGTAAGTCGGGGAATTGTACGGGTATTTGGCCCTCTCTATGAGGCTGAACACAATCGTGTCCTCCTCCCTGGTGAGGAAAGCTCTCACCGAGTCGAGCGTCGGTCCTTCCAGAGAATCTTGGAGACCCCGACAATGGCGGAAAGAAGAGAAGATGAGTACACCATAAGCAAAGGAGAGGAAACGAGGAAACATAGAGAAAGACGGAGTACTAGGAGAAGAAGCCATTGAGAGAGAGAGAATGAAGAAACCTCTGCTGGCGGAGGCTCGCATTCTGCAGCATCAATCTGCATCCACTTCGTTGTTTTTGTTCTCTCTAATTGGAAATAATTAATTAGTTGGCTCGTTTTAAATTCTGAAATCTAGCTACATGGTTATCTTCTACGTTAGCATGCAGTTATCTTCCATATTTGCATCACCTTATTTAGCTTGATATGCTACCATTTATAGCTGACCCCTCTTATTTTATTTAGCTTGATATGATGACATTTATAGCCGATCCTTTTTGCTTTATTTAGCTTGAAATGTTGTCTTTGATAGCTGATCATAATTACTTCTGTATCTATCCATGTATCATATATTATATAACTTGTATTATACTAAAAAAATACAATATAATATCAGATTTTTCTGATTTCCACCAATATTTGCCATGGTATCAGGGTGCACTGTGGTTCTTAGTTGGGTTGCGGTCTACTCCCGAGTTTTTGTTCTATGCTTTTCCTTCAGCCACAATCTCTCTACTCCAACCTTCATATTGTTAGATAAACAATCCCTAATTGAATTAGTCATTACACCATTCATAACCCCAAATAAATCTCAAATAACTCCCTCTAAATAAATTCCTTATAACTCCATGTAACTCCCACATGACCAAAAACCCAAAAGACATATAACTCCTCACCATACTATTATGCAATTATTGAAAATAAAACCATAAGTTACTAAATATTAAAAACTAAGTTTAGTAACCAACACCCCTCCTTAAACTTGGTTTTGCAACTCCAAGCAAACTCCTTAACTTGCAAAAAGTTTCACTCTTGAGGGGCTTAGTGAATATATTCGCTACTTGATCTTGAGATTTGACATGTACAAGCTCGATCTCCTTGTCCTTCACGTGCTCTCTTATAAAATGATATTGAGTATCAATGTGCTTGCTTCTTTCATGATAGATGGGGTTCTTGGCTAGTGATATGGCAGATTTGTTGTCAATGAACAATCTTGTAGGTTGTTTTTGTGGAAATTGTATCTCCTTTAGTAGCTTCCTTAGCCAAATTGCATGACAAACACCGGAGGAGGCAGCTACATATTCGGCTTCACATGTAGAAAGTGTAACAATTAGCTGCTTCTTCGAATACCATGTGAATGCAGTGTCTCCCAAGTAAAATACATAGTCGGAAGTACTTTTTCTGTCATCCAAGTCTCCTCCTCAATCGCTATCCGAGTAACCTACAAGACAAAAATCTTTGGAAGAAGAATAAAATAAGCCTTGTCCAATAGTACCTTTGATGTATCGAAGGATTCTTTTAGCGGTCTTCAAGTGATATGATTTTGGCTCCTCCATATAACGACTCACAAATCCAACTCCATATAATATATCCGGCCTTGTGCATGTCAAGTAACGAAGACTTCCAACTAGGCTCTTGAACATAGTAGGATCAATCTTTTCTGTATCACCATACTTCGTTAATTTTGTGCCACATTCCACCGGAGTGTTTGCTGGATTACAATATTCCATCTTGAACTTCTTTAATATTGCCTTTGCATATCCTTCTTGTAAAATAAAAATGTCATTTTCATTTTGCTTCACTTCTATGCCCAAAAAGTAGGACATAAGGCCAATGTTTGCCATTTCAAACTCCCGAATTATAGATTTCTTGAATTGCATAAACATGTTTGGATTGCTTCCTGTGAAGATCAAGTCATCAACATACAAGCAAACAAGAAATATATCTCCATTTTCATTCACCTTACTATGCTCATAAGGACACTTCATAAAATTATTTTCAAGGAAGTAAGAATCAATTCTTCGGTTCCACACCCTTGGAGCTTGCTTTAAGCCATATAAAACCTTATTTAGCTTGAGAACTTTCTCCTCTTCTCCTTTTTTGATATAACCTTGTGGTTGTTCAATATATATTTCTTCATCAAGAAAATCATTCAAAAATGCCGATTTTACATCCATTTGAAATATTTGCCATTTAAATTGAGCCGCCAAAGAAATTATCAATCTAATTGTTTCCATATGAGCAACGGAAGCAAATACCTCTTCATAATCAATACCATACCTTTGACTATATCCTTTGGCCACCAACCTTGCTTTGTACTTTTCTACATCACCTTGTGCATTCTTCCTCATCTTGTATACCCATTTTACTCCAATTGCCTTTTGCCCATGTGGTAAAGTAGCTAACTTTCATGTGTCATTTTTCTCAATAGCCTTGATTTCTTCATCCATAGCCTTCTTCCATTTGTGATCTTTAATGGCTTCTTCAAAATCTATAGGCTCACAATTGGCAAGAAGACAAACAAGAGTTAGATTATTTTCATTCTCTGTTACCTCATATATTTCACTTAGTCTTCTCATTTTGCTTGGCTTTGAACTTGGTTCTGCTGGGAATAAAGATGAAGATAGTGTAGGTGCTTGTAACTCTTCATTTCTTGATTACTCTTCTTCAATAAATGTGCCGGATTGCCTTTTTTCTTCTTGAGAACTCCAATCCCATGTGCCTTCTTCATCAAATTCAATATCTCTACTAACAACAACTTTTCCATTACATATATTATATAATTTATACCCCTTTGAGCGAGCATCATAACCAATGAAAACATATTTAGTACTTCTATCATCAAGTTTAGTTCTCTTTTCTTCTGGTAAATGAGCATAAGCAATACTTCCAAAAACTCTTAATGAGAAACAATAGGCTTCTTACCGGACCATGCTTCTTGTGGTGTGATATTTTGCAAGCCTTTTGTGGGGCATCTATTCAAGATGTAAACGGCACAATTTGCTGCTTCGGCCCAAAATTGCTTCGGCATACTTTTGCTTTTCAACATGCATCTCACCATATCAAAAATAGTTCTATTTCTTTTTTCTACAACTCCATTTTGTTGTGGAGAGTATGAAACTGTCAAAGGTCTACAATTCCATTCTCTTCACAATAAGCTTCAAATTCTTTAGAAGTAAATTCTCCACCTCTATTGAATCTCAAGGATTTAATAGTATAACCACTTTCTTTCTTAACATATATCTTGAATCTTGTGGTTGTTCAACATATATTTCTTCATCAAGAAAACCATTCAAACTGCCAATTTTACATCCATTTGAAATATTTTCCATTTAAATTGAGCTGCCAAAGAAATTATCAATCTAATTGTTTCTATACGAGCAACGGGAGCAAATACCTCTTCATAATCAATACCATACCTTTGACTATATCCTTTGGCCACCAACCTTGCTTTGTACTTTTCTACATCATCTTGTGCATTCTTCTTCATCTTGTATACCCATTTTACTCCAATTGCCTTTTGCCCATGTGGTAAAGTAGCTAACTTCCATGTGTCATTTTTCTCAATAGCCTTGATTTCTTCATCCATAGCCTTCTTCCATTTGTGATCTTTAATGGCTTCTTCAAAATCTATAGGCTCACAATTGGCAAGAAGACAAACAAGAGTTAGATTATTTTCATTCTCTGTTACCTCATATATTTCACTTAGTCTTCTCATTTTGCTTGGCTTTGAACTTG